>NW_015177082.1:192272-193019 GCF_001447785.1 Gekko japonicus | reverse complement strand
AGGCACAGGACCTCCGTCTTCGCTGGGTTTAGTTTCAGCCGGCTCAGCCTGAGCCACCCAGCCACGGCCTGTAATGCCTGATTCAGATCTTCTGGGTCGGAGCCTGACTGGCCACCCAACATCAGATAGAGCTGGGTGTCATCTGCATATTGATGACAACCCAGCCCATAACTCCTGGCAATCTGGGCGAGGGGGCGCATGTAGATGTTAAACAACATCGGGGAAAGCACTGCCCCCTGAGGCACACCACACTCAAGTGGGTGTCTCCGGGACTGCTGTTCCCCTATCGCCACTCTCTGTCCCCAGCCTTGGAGAAAAGAGACAAGCCATTGAAGAGCGAGCCCCTGTATCCCCACGTCGGCGAGATGGTGGGTCAGCAACTGGTGGTCGACTGTGTCAAACGCGGCAGACTGAGCTAACAACAACAGTGCCGCCACACTGTCTCGATCCAGATTCCTCCGGAGGTTGTCAGTAAGGGCAACCAGTGCCGTCTCCGTCCCATACCCCAGGCGAAAGCCGGACTGGAGTGGATCAAGGACAGAAGCATCATCCAGAAAACTCTGAAGCTGTGTCACCACCACCCTCTCAATCAATTTGCCCAAATAGGGCAGATTAGACACCGGACGATAGTTGGCTAATTCAGTCGCGTCTAAAGTTGGTTTTTTCAGGAGAGGGCGGACCATCGCATCCTTAGGTGCCTCAGGGAACCATCCCTCTAAGAGGGACTTGTTGACAATCTCCCTTATG
>NW_015177082.1:191174-191641 GCF_001447785.1 Gekko japonicus | reverse complement strand
CCATTTGAAGTCATACGGGGTCCATTTGGCTCTGCGGGCGAGCTAAAATCTGCTCGCCGCCTAAACAGGGTTGGGGTGGAACATTCAGATGAGCTTTCAGGGCATAGTGGTCCGACCATGGTACTGCTTTTGCAGTAATCCGATCCACTGTAATCCCCGCAGCAAAAATCAAGTTGAGCGTATGCCCGGCCTGGTGCGTGGGGATCAATACGAATTGGGAGAGTCCCAGTGCCGCCAAGGACGACACCAGGTCCACAGCCTGGCTGGACGCTGCATCATCGGCATGGACGTTGAAGTTACCCAACACTATAAGCCTAGGGTGCTCCAGCGCCCAGCCTGATACGGCCTCCAGCAGGGACAACAGGCCACTGGCTGGTGCGTTAGGCGGTCGGTACACCAGCCAGATAGCCAAACTCTCCTTGGTCCCCAGCACCAGGCCGACACACTCTATGCCCGCGATCTCCATC
>NW_015177082.1:190302-190954 GCF_001447785.1 Gekko japonicus | reverse complement strand
GCCACAGACTACTGGTACTAGCTGAGCAGAGCAATTCCCCCACCCAGAGGTGAAACAGCAATATCAAGTCCACTGACTCTTTACCCTACCCAGCTATCAAACTTCCTCTGGTAAAAAAGCAAGCCTAATGGCTCTCTAGTATATTATATGTTAACTAACTACTCTACTAACAAATACTAATACCAGGGAACCCACCATTCCTCAACCTCCAAAACTAAGCTTCCTGGAAGCAGTTACTCACAACATTCATATATCTTAACCATTCACAGAATGGTTATTTAACAATTCAACATCTCCCTAACTCTTCCATAGATAGTTTTAAAATTCTAATACCTGGCAATCACTCAAATTCAACCATCCTATCGTAGTCAGTCACATTCCTTTTTCGAAGTCCAATCCATTTTATGTAAAACAATCTACAGAAATAGATATGACAAGAAGCGGGAACCGTGATACTCGCGGGATGGGAGTATTCCCCACCGCTCCTGGGCTGCAGAAGCGGCAGCAGGTGAGCCCAGCCTTCTCCCCCCCCCCCAAGGGGCGGCAGTGAGACTAGTCCGCCAACCTTTCTCCTTCCTCCCTCCCCTTACTTGTCAAGGAGGAAGCCGCTACAGGTAAGCCTTCTGCCTGGCCCCGACGGCAAGGTCCGTGT
>NW_015177082.1:146052-189539 GCF_001447785.1 Gekko japonicus | reverse complement strand
GCTGCAGCCGCCGGGCCTCGCTGGTCTCTCCCCACCCCCACCCCGCCAAAGCAGCGGCATCGAGGCCGGCTGCAGAGCGTTCCCGGCGCATGCGCAGGGGACGCTCTGTCACAATTGGGGGGATTTAAGAATCCCCCCGATTTCTTTTCCGGGTTTTTAGATTTTTGTGCACACCTGGGGACTGCCCCAAGTGTGCACAAAAATCTCCCTCCCCCCAGGTGCCCCCGATGCACAGATTTAGGTATCCGCACGCAGGGGGCGCCTTTTGCTATTAGATATATAGATATGATAGTTCCTATGTATACTATAGACATATAAAATATATCTTAAATAATATGTTGTTTCATTGTGAACGACTGGCCAACAATGCACTATGTCAGTGAGGATAATACATCCTTTAAAAGTTTAATTTTTCAATTTTATAAAGTTGAAGTTGATACCCGAATATGCTGGTAGGTCTACATATTGTAATCACACAGCAGTTTCTGTCCAAATAATACAATTTTAAAAACTATATAATTTATTTTCTACTATCCATTTTTATTTTTCCCACCTCTTAGATGGCAAAAATTGAGATATATGTACTACAATAGCATAGCTTCAGGGTGGGCATTGGCTAGTATTTGGAAGGGCGACCTCCAAGGAATACCAGGGTTGTGATGCAGAAGCAGGGAATGGCAAACCACCTCTGAAACGTCTCTTGCCTTAAAAACAAGTCTAGCTCACCACCTAGTGGTGCGTAACACTAAAGAGCTAGAACTTCTGGCTGCCAGATAATTTTAGGCTCTCCTGGCTATTCTACACACAAGGTCATACAATAATTTTTAGATGAGTAGCCATATTAATCTGTAGTAGAACAAAAGTATCGCAGCATCTTTGCGTGTGTAAAATGCTGTCAAGTTGCACTCACAGCTGACTTATGGCGACCCCAAGCAAGGGGCTTTCAAGGCAAGTGAGAAGCAAAGGTGGTTTGCCATTGCCATCCTCTGCAGTCTTCCTTGATGCTCTCCCATCCAAGTACTAACCAGGGCTGACTCTGCTTAGTTTTCGAGATCTTACAAGATCAGGCTATACCATGCCGACTTCCTACCGTAGCATCTTTAAGACCAACAACATTCCCCAGGGTATAAGTGCTCGTGAGTCAAAGCTCAATTCATCAGACAAAAATGGGAAGGAAGACCAATCCATCCATCCTTATATTCAGGTCAGAAGGTGAGAGGGACATCACAAAGAAGGACCAGTTTTGTAAAGAACTCACAAAAAGCTTGGAAAATTCTGTTGGCCTTTAAGGTATTATCAGCAGTAACGCTAACTGACCTTTCTTTATAACACCCTTCCCACCTTTTGACCTGGATATAAGGGACGATGGATCTTCATTCCCATTTTTATCTGACGAAGGGAGCTTTGACTCACAAAAGCTTATACCCGAAAAAAGGTTGTTCATCTTTAAGGTGCTACTTGACTTGGATTTTGTTCTACAGAAGCACAGAATGCAGCAGTTTGCAACTCTCGCTCAAGCATTACATGACTGTGACCCAGTCAGGAATTTGCAGACAAACAGCATATTAAGATTGGACAGGGAAAACCTGGATTCAAAAACCCTGCTCAGCTGCAGCACTCACTGAGTAACTTTGAGCCAGTCACTGGGTTGTATTCAACTGCCTGCTCAGGTAAGGCTAGCATATTCCATCAGAAAAAGGCCCGCAGTCAAAGAAACCTCTTGTGTCGATGGGATGTGCCTTTAGCCAATGGAAAACGCTAACCTGCAGGAGATTATCAACAAGTCCTTCTTGGAGGGACGGTTCCCCGGAGCACTCAAGGAGGCGATGGTCCGCCCCCTCCTGAAAAAGTCATATTTGGACCCGACTGAATTGGCCAACTATCGGCTGGTGTCCAATTTGCCCTATTTGGGCAAACTTATAGAGAGGGTGGTGGTGTTACAGCTACAGGGCATTCTGGAGGATGCTTCAGTCCTAGATCCCTTCCAGTCCGGTTTTCGCCCGAGTCATGGGACGGAGACGACATTGATCGCCCTGACTGCCAACCTCCGTAGGCATCTGGATCGAGGTGGTGTGGCGGCATTGCTGTTAGATCTGTCGGCCGCTTTTGATACGGTCAACCATCAGCTGCTGGCCCACCGCCTTGCCAACGTGGGGATTCAGGGGCTCGTCCTTCAATGGTTTGCCTCGTTCCTGCAAGGTCGGGGACAAAGGGTGGCGATAGGGGAACAGCAGTCCCGGAGGCACCCTCTTGAGTGTGTGGTGCCTCAGGGGGCGGTGCTGTCCCCGATGTTATTTAACATCTATATGCGCCCCCTTGCCCAGATTGCCCGGAGTTTTGGGCTTGGGTGTCATCAATATGTGGATGACACCCAGCTCTATGTGATGCTGGGCGGCCGGTCGAACTTCGACCCAGATGACCTTCATCGGGCATTACAAGCTGTGGCTGGTTGGCTCAGACTGAGTCGGCTGAAGTTAAAGCCGGAGGTCCTGGGCCTAAGTCGGGTTGGTTCGAGGTTGGGGCTCCCTCTCCCGGCCTTCGATGGGGCGTCGTTGGTGCCGGTATCAAGGGTTAGGGGTTTGGGAGTGCTCCTGGACTCCTCCTTATCGATGGAGGCTCAGGTGGCAGCCACTGCCAAGTCAGCCTTTTACCATCTTCGGCTGGCATGGCAGTTGTTTCCTTTCCTTGACAGCGAAGACTTGGCCACAGTGATCCATGCGACGGTCACCTCAAGGTTGGACTACTGTAACGCTCTCTACATGGGGCTGCCTTTGTCGCAAATCCGGAAGCTGCAGCTGGTGCAGAATGCGGCGGCCAGGCTGTTCATGGGTCTCACTAGACGGGACCACGTCCAGCCTGTGCTGGTTCTTACCTATAAAGCCCTTGGTGGCCAGGGTCCAGCGTACCTAAGGGACCGCCTTTCCCCATATGTTCCCCCAAGAGCACTACGGTCGGGGGCGCAGCACCTATTGGTGGTTCCAGGCCCCAAGGACATCAAGTTGGCTGCAACCAGGGCTTTCTCGGCGGCGGCTCCTATATAGTGGAACAAGCTCCCAGAGGAGATCCGGGCCCTGCGGGACCTGGCACAGTTCCACAGGGCCTGTAAGACGGAGCTCTTCTGCCAGGCCTTTGCATAGGAGCCGCCGCCGCCATTGTGCCACTACCGAGCTGCCATCTTCGGCGGTGGATTAGACCTAGAGCCGGCCCTGGGAAGACGCCTAGATGACCAAGAACGTATGCTGTCAGGTTAGGTTGACAAATGGAACCCATCTTGGACTTATAAGACTTAACATCAAGAGCACCGCACTTTATTTAATGATTGTTTTTATGCTGTTTTAATTGTTTGTTATGGCATTCGCCTCTTTTGTTAGCCGCCCTGAGCCCATTTGGGGAGGGTGGGATATAAATCCAATAAACAAATAAACAAACAAACAAACCTTAGCGAAGAAGAATGGTTGAATCCAAACCATTACCCCTTAGCTTAATGTACTTCATAGGGTTGCTGAAAGGTTAAAAAGTCAATAAAAGCCAATGGTGCTACCCAAGTTGGTACCTCCAAGTCTTGATTTTGGTACAGGTCAAAGTATGTTTTAGGGATGGATTCTGCCTCCAAGTTATCAGGCCAGAGGCTTATTAAAGTTTCTCTCCACTTGGAGAACAAGTAGGGTGGTCAGGCAAAGTAACAGCTATGCCCCAATTGTTCAGACATGAAGTGGGGAGTCCAGAGCCCTGGAAACTCTACCAAATAAAGAAGGGGAACGTTTCTGAGAGGTGCAGGTATGTAGGTAGCTCAGTGAGTCAGAGTTTCAGTGGGAAATTCAAACCAGTACAAATTGGATGAACCTGAACTAAGAACATATTAGTAGGAAGTGCTCATGGGGCTTTAGTGCTAATGCAACTAGATTATTTGTATTAAGGACCCTTTGTGTGGAAAGTGTTTGCATGGACACATGTGTACATGCGTGTGCCCCCCTGACACACAAAGTAATAAGAATTCCCTGGAGGAAAAGTGAGATACCAATTTTATAAAGCGATGGTTTAGTTAAACAAGCAATTCAGAAAGACACTGACTACGTAGTGAGCCAGTTTGGTGTAGTGGTTAAGTGCGCAGACTCTATTCTGGGAGAACCCGGTTTGATTCCCCACTCCTCCACTTGCATCTGGCTGGCTGACCTTGGGCAAGCTGTGGTTCTGATAAGAACTGTTCTTGAAAAAGAGCACTTTCTGTCAGAGCTCTCTCAGTTTGTAAGCTGCTCTGAGACACCTTTGGGTAGTGAAGGGCGGGGTATAAATCCAATCTTCTTCTTCATTTCACACTATGAAAAACTGGCAGGGGGAAAATGGAATGCCACAGACGCTGGCATAGATTTTGCAGGGTTAGACTGTTAAATTTAAAATATGTTCTGGTACCATGCAGATTTGACCATTTACTACTCACCGATTCTAGTAGTTGCTTCGCATGAAGTTCTCGGTCTCCGGCAAATCTCTTCATCTCTCTGTTACGATGAGTCTCTGCTTCTTTTGCTTGAGTTATGAGGATCATTTTTTCTGTCAACCACTTTTTGCGATCCATTTGATGTTTTTCTTCACACTCCTATTTTTTTTAAGTTAATCAGAAGAGTTAAACCCCCTCTTCTTGAGGAACTTGGAAAGCTCTCAAAAGGTTAGGTTTTAGCTGTCATAGACTTTGGGAAGAACACATTATTGTTTCCTGTAAAATCGCGTCAGTCTATCAAAAGCCTTAAACACTCCCAAGATATTTCTAAAGACAACAGATTGCTTTATTTGTCATTCAGCTATAGATCTTTTTATCCATCAAATAGTTCCGTCATTCAGAATAATACCGTTTTGAACCCATTCCTGTCACAAGAGGCAAAACTAACTGCAACTTCATTTAGTGTACTCAAGCTCCTCAAGGCTTCACTGTTCCATCAAAGCTGGGAATTAATCACAGTTCACCAGTGGCTGGATCAATTTTGGACTTCCATTGAGCTTTCCTGCAAGCCCAATTGGAGGGAACAAATCCATGGCTACACCACACCTTTCAAATAGGAAGAGCTGTGTATTTTTGCCCTGGCAAAGAGTAAGCGGACTTAACCAGTCCAAGGATCGAATTTTCCAGGACAGGTGACCAAAAGACACAGCCAAGCCGAGAGGAAGGAATTATGACCTTCAGGGATTAAAGCAGCAATGGTACATAGTTGCTCAGCCGAAATACAGATGCATCTGCAGCTGCTTCAGGAATGGCAGATGCAAACCAGTGATAGAACGGTCATGTTCATTCCTCACCTAACGACCTTGGGCTTGCCCAAGGTCATCCAGCAGGTGCTGGATACTTAAGCATACTGTCAGACTGCATTTATTTGTTGCTTCTCAGCCTATTTCTGTTCCTGATATTCCAGTTATTCTCTGTTATCCTTAAAAGAAGTTTCTGTTTGATGACAGTAACAGGATACCAAATACTGTGCAATTGGTGTCAACTTCAGCAACAATCCGCCTTGGGTACTACCCTCACGAACACATAGCAATCCTTTCCATTAGCTCTTCTTACAGAACTGTGAAGCCTCCAGGCAAACATATAACCTAAGAAAAGGTGAGCAGCAAAAAGCTGGCCCTAACAGCACTACAGGGAACAGGAAAAATACAGATTAAGTCATGTGTGTTTATAGCCAAAGGCACAAGCTTCGCATGCTTCTGAACGCTTTCCCGTATAGAACACTACTCCTCTAGGATATGGTATGAACAGTCCAAGTTACTATGATGGGTCCAAATCAGACTTGCCCATGGAAAAGGGTAACATGTATTCAACGTGAATAATGCTGCTTCAGCCATCTAGCTCTAGCATTAATTTTGGCTCTGCTAAAGAAAAGAGAGACACCAGCTGGCCCATAGCTACAATGGGGCTACTGGGGGCTCCGCCCCCTTCCCTAAAGGCCCAGCCCCGTTCCTTAAAGGGCCCCTGCGTCTTAAAAGCTCCCCCTTCTTCCCAAAAGCATCTAAAGGGATCCTTTAAATGTTTTCCAGAAGAAGGTACATGCCCCTCTCCCTCCCCTCCTGCAAGATTTAAAGGGCCCTTCAGCTGATCCGCTAGGAACATGTGGCCCTCCAATCAGCTGGAGGGCGCTTTAAATCTTGCAGGAGGGGAAGGAGAGGGGCATGTGCCACACACCCCTTCTTCTCAAAAGCATTTAAAGGATCCCTTTAAATGCTTTTGGGAAGAAGCGGGGGGTGGGTGGGAACATGTGCACTCCAAACTGTGAATTCCACTCCAAGCCAGCCCCACCAGGAAAAAATTTGCCCTACAAGTCACAAAATTCTGGCTACAGGCCTGGACTCCAGTAAACTGGAGCTTCTACCAGTTCATCCACATTTTTAAAGCAGCCAGTTGCTGCCAAGGGGTACAAGCATACAAGCAGGAAACCTCCAACAAGCTTGGGATGAAGCCACATCCAGCCCTTAAAAATAAGTTTGGCTTCTTGCAGCATGTTACCTTCAGTTTCTCTTGCAATCTCTCCAGTTCTTCACTAGGCAACTTGGCCGTGTTTTCACATTCTGCATTAGCACGTTGCTGCCTAGAAGCACTGCTCTGCTCCCCTAGCTCACGGTACCTCTTCTTCCATACTTGCAGCTCTACAAGGGCAAAAACATGTTTTTAAGAGGTTGGAAGAAACGTCATGAGTTTCATTATTAAAAAACTGCAGGTGTTCATGCAGTCTGCTGTTGACCTGTAACTGATATGCAGAAGACGCTCCAGAAACGTGGACCAAAAACAAATCTGAAAGATTTCAAACTGCTTTTTAAAGATACTTCTTGGATCAAAAAAGTTAATGAGCCTCGTATTTTTTTTAAAGGAATTTATTTGTTTTTCTTATAACTTACCAGCCACTAATCTTTCTGAGTCTGCTATCCTGGCCTCAAGTACTTGATCTTGTTCCGACTGAGTCTGTTCTTGCTCTTCTAAAGTCAGTTTCATATCTTCAATGATCTTCTCCTTGGAAGAGAGATCTAAAGATTTAAGAACACAGCTTTTCACTATAGTATCTTCTCTCATACTGCTTCCCTGAGGAGTAAAAGGTTGCTTCACTCTTTTTACATTTTACATCATTTACATTTCCGCACAAAGAACCACCACTCACATTTGCTTTAAGTTAAGTCTTTCAAGGACACATTGTCTTTTTCATTTCAGGCTACAGGTGGATTACAGCAGAGTTTGGCTTCTTGTTGTACACTGTTGACAGCAAAGCCCTGGATCAGTGTTTGGGTGCTGAAGAAGAGGAACGTCTGCTCCCCACCACCACACACCCGTTTTGCCAACTGAAAGTGCCCCCCAAATTGGTCTTATTCCAGTAGCAGAAAACAGGTAGACAACACAGGTAATATTTTTTTTGCTGCTACTATGATTAAAAAGCATGGAGATGGTCCACTGTGAAAACACCACTGAGTTTGTGGTGAGGGGACAGCTAACCTGACCACTCTAGTGCTGCAAGTCAGATGTTGATATTGGTGGCCAAGCAGTGACATCTGGAAGAGGGGTGTGTCTTTTTTCAAAGTTTTCATGGTGTGACTAGAAGAGGATTTGGTGGGAGTTTTTACTTTTGTTGAAAGGACAAGATATAAATGTAACAAAAATAACAGTCCTTTATCTTCAAATATGCTGCCTCCAGCAGGCTCTGCAGAGAGGCAGCAGAGGTTATCCATCTAAATCAACGCATAAAATTGGGAATTAAATTTTGACAACACAATCTTAGCAAACCTTTAGTGGCAGCTGCAGCCCTAGGAACGTACATGAAAAATCCTAATTGGGGCTGCTGAAAACTGAAGCTCCTTTTTATTTTCCAGTTGATGATAATGAAGACAGGGAGTGAAATTTCTCTCTACCGCAGAAGAACTGCCTGAAAAGTCGCGCCTCCCTTTTCCTGCCAGCGCTATGCCTACTTGCCTTGGAATAAGACCCAGTTATCCCAATAGGACGTGCTTAGGACTGTGCCGCAGATCATGCAGGGTTTTTTATTCCTTATTTATCAGCACAGTCAAGAGTAGAGATGGGATCGAACTGAATTACGAACCGAAGTTCACGCCGAAGCACGATGCACGTGAGCTCAGAGGCATTTCTCAGTTCACTTGTGAGTCGTGCCACGGTGGCGGCAGCGCAGCTTGCGAAAGCCAGTTAAAGGGACTGTCCCCTTTAAATAGCTTTTACAAACCCCACAAACCCAAACTGGTTCATGAACCGGGGGGGGGGGGGGTCCAGTTTGTGTGAACCAGGACGAACCTCCATTTTCCCAGTTCATGCCCATGCCTAGTCATCAGTCCCCCCCCTCCCCATTCACCTTCAAGTTGCCTGCTAGCCTCTCTTCCACCCCAGTCTTGCTGTCCGCCATTAAGAGAAATGATGCATACGGGCATCAGTCCTCATCCAGTATGAAAGCCTCCCTCTGTTTGCAATGGCTCTTGCAGACCTTTGGATCATTCTGCAGTCAAAGTGTGTCTTGAAATACGCAAACCCATTCAATGTTTGTTTATCAACAGTATAAAATAAGTGTGTATGGAGGGAATCCAGCTAAAGAAGAAAAGAGGTCGTAGATAAATTAAGGAAGAATCTAATAATGTTTAGATTATGAACTAAGAGGAATGTTGTACGGTGGTCTGGTTAAGTGGGCAAAGAAAGGGAATAAGATAACGAAGATGGAGATTATTTATATGCTTTCAATGTTTAATATGATTTCTAGAAAGAGAAGAATATAAGGAAAATGAAGTGTTAAGATACGTATAAAATATATGGATATATGTAACAGTGTTCCGTGCGCCTTGGTGTTTAGTCATGCCGGCCACATGACCACGGAAACGTCTTCGGACAGCGCTGGCTCTTCGACTTTGAAACGGAGATGAGCACCGCAACCCTAGAGTCGGATTTGACTGGCTTTTGAGCAAGGGAACCTTTACCTTTAGCTTACACTCAATAAAGTATTAATTAAAAAACAGTTGTTGTTTTTTAAAATGATAAAACTTTAACCCATGTAATATTTCACATCCTCATCAGTAATACCAATACACCTTACAAAAGCACCTTACATTAACCATGCTTTACCATGCTTATACTATGCTTTAATAAAACATGGAGGGAGGAAAACAACCCTTTGCCATCACATACCTTCACACACCTTCTGGTATTGCTGTAAAATATCCTCCAGTTTCTCGTTAAGTTCTTCCTAATTTAGAAGCAGGGTGGGAGAGAGGAGGGGCACACACAGATGAGATCCGAAGATAAAGCTTTATTATACAGTGAACATGTTAGCAACAAGCCTGCTGCTCTATAACAGATTACTTTCAAGTTGGCACCTGAAATCCAAGTTCCAGCCAAATGTACTTATCTTTAGTGGGGTGTTTGTAGGTATTTCCTTTCAGAGGGAGAATATTAAGGAAAAGCTTAAAGAATCCCCTCTCCCTACACACACACTTTTAGACTATAGTGTAACACTGACTTGATCTGCACCCACAATAGTGAGATGCGGCCACTGCTGGTAGTGGAGGAACAATTTGTGTCAGAGTGTCCCAGTATGCAAGGTAGGAACCCAGGAAAGAACTGCAGCTATATGATTACTGCAAAAACTCACAAACATGTTGCCAGATCCTGCAGAACACAACATTCTTGACTGTTTATTCTTACACTTGTTAGGGGTCCGTAGGTGAAAGAAACTTTAACAATGGTATTTTATGCACATGTCTGTACAAATTAGGCTCACCAGGTTGCCTGCTTTGGTGGGCAACTTTCTACCACCGATCTGCACCCTCCACCACTGCTCAATAGATTGGTGTGGAAGGGAAATGACAGGGGCAAAACATCAGTTCCCACTGCATAACCAGAAGTGACATCACCATGTTGCAGTACATTCTAGGAGTCACCCCTGCCCCCCAAAAAACTATGGTACCATAGAGTTTCAGGTGAATGCTAGCATGCCCCATGATGGGGTGGTGTCACTTCCAGGTACACAGCGGGAAGTGACACTGTGGTGTCTCAGCATGCCACTTGTATAAGTCCTGCATCCCCAGGCTCTTAGAGGTGGCCAACTGAAGGGCTGGCAACCCTAGTACAAATGCCAGTGGAAATACTTATTAAAGTGTATGTCAGTGTAGTCCTAAGTAGAGTTATATCCTGTTAAGTCAATTGAAGTCAGTGGGCTTAATTCTGCTTAGAACTGCACTGAAAAATATTTTATTAACCTCCACTGTTACTGCTGCCCTTCCTTACAGGCCACTGCAATCACCTCCACATTGCAGAAGCAGGCAGGGGACAGAACTAAGATAGTGGCTTACCTATCCACGGTGCAAGTTGAACTGCAGATTTCCTAGATCATGTCCCTACACACTATATTATACCAGCTCTCTAGATTTTGCCTTGTGATTACCTTGAGAGCTGCCTGTATAAAAACAAGGAGTTGCAATATGAGTATTCCATGATACCTTCTTAAACTGCTGGATCGTTCGCTGTTTGACTTCTAACTCCTCAACCAGCTGTTTTTTTGATTTTTCAAGTTCACTCATTCTGTTCCGCAGTAATTTCTCTTCAGTACGCATAGTGCACACCTATAAAAAGAGAGGCATATAATACAGGCTCAGTGAGGACTAAGTAGAAATCGTAAAAAAGCTTTATTATGGATTCCAACCCCCCCCCCCCAAGTACATTTGAAAATATGCTTTCAGGCCTATGCTGAAAGCAAATCACGCAATTCCAATTTAGCTAGTATGCACTGCAGTTTGATGTGTTGTGGAAGGGAACAAAGTGTGTCCAAGTACATCATCAGGACACTCACGTTTGCAGGCTCCAGCACACCTAAGAAGGTTACTTCCACTTTTTTCAGAGGCAAGACAAATGGGCTACTAGACACTAAGCCATAAAAACTTGAGGAGACAAAACTGCTAGATGAACTGGATAAAGACCGTCGCACATTAGGTTGCATGCAATGAAAAGTTTCTGCTAACAGAAGTGAGAAGGCAATTTTTGCCAGTTTCCCCCTCCTGTTGCTAACCTCCCTGCTCATGCCATCCCTGATGACCCCTGTCCTCCAGCAGCAGCACTGGTGGCAGGCAGGGGTATTTCAGCTTGAGACAGGAAGCAAGCAAGTCCTGCACCGCTGATGGAAACATTAGTTTACATGACTACCTCACACACCATCTCCAGTGGTGGCTACCCCAAGATGAAACAGGGGGTGAAAATAGGGAAGAACAGAAGACTTGCACAGGAACTGAACGACTGCTACTTCCAAACAGGCATCCTTACAAACCTCTCTCTGAACTTGCTCAATCTGTTTTTTGGCATCAGCCAGCTTCTCTTTCAGGTCTGTGTATTCTTCTTCTTTCTGGCGGATTTCCACTTGCAGCTGGGAGGAAAGAGCAGTGCTTTCCAGGAGATCTTCCTTCAACCTGGAAAAGGGAAAATATAAGCTAAAGCAGTAGATGACAAAGGCACAGGGCCCAGTTTCGACTGATCAAGTCTCTCTTTGGGCACGTTGCATGCTCTTCAATAGGGGTGGCTAACAGGTGGGTCTAGGTCAGTAAACACAGGACACTTATCAAAGGAGGCTTGGTGCCTTTTATATGCTGTACCATTAAGTTGTGGAATTGTTTTAAGGCAATTGGGCTCCATCTACAATTTATTTTTAATACTGGTCACTGCACCTCACTGTTCTTTTGGAGAAAGATAAAAACACCTCTTGATAAAGGTTGCTTTCCAAAATGGCCTGAATTATCGATCGAACTACCATTGAGTAAAGAAAATAGTGACTTACTTGTCACCTCACTGTGTCTCCTTTGGAGTATTTATGGACATTTGATAAGTGTCTTATGTTTACTAAGACTATTTATGTAGGCTTAATATTCATTTGTGACTGAAATTGCTTTACTTTTGATGTTCTCTTATATTGCTTGACTTGGATTTTTTGTCTCTGGGGAGTGTATCATATTAGCTATTGCTATTTCCTCCCCATCCCTATTTTCTAGACTTCCATAGGGATGGGCATGAACCAGCTGAACTTTGGCTGGTTTGTGTTTCGCATAGCAATGTTCACAAACTGAAGAACCACCACAAACTTCCATGAATTTTGATGCCGTTCATGAGAATCAAAAAGCAGGGGTTTCAGCTCAGCTGTTTACATGGCTGGGAACCATTTAAACTCCTGCTTTCTGCTCCCTGCGAAAAGACACAGGGAGCAGAAAGCAGTGGTTTAAATGGCTCACAAACTGATACAAACTGGGTTGGTTCGCAAACCAACCTCCTGGCTCGTATGGGTTCATGGTTCACTTTACCTTTAAGTGACAGGGAGGAAAATATGAGCCTGCACAATCTCCACAACTCAGAAAAGGCTCCAATTATATGCCTACTAAAAAATAAGAGTGAAAACTGTTTTCTTGCATGATCTACGAACCTGGGATCATAGGAGCCTCTCCTCAGAAAGAGAAATCATAAACTGCATTCTTCTCTCCCTTCCACCCTTTTTCCAACAAGGGGAGCAGCAATCTTGTGCAGAGTAGCAGCTGCTGTCAGACTATATATACTGAATACATCACTTGCATAAGCAGTGAATTTTTAGTGCCTGTCAGCCCCAGTGTATTGTTGGCATTGACTCCTGAACTGACCCACATTTAAGGTGATCAGACAGAACACATAATTTAAAGGACCCAACAGTGGCAGTCTGGAGCCATGGAATGGCTGCTACTAACTCTGCGACAGCAAAATGCTATCAAGAAATGCAACTCTGAACTGGGGCTATGATCGTCACAGAGCTAACACCTTGGACAGCAGCTGTTATTAAGAAACAGGCCCCAGTGGATCTCACAGCAAGAGGATAAACTCTTTTCTGTTGTACTGGCCCATAAGAATGCTCTCGGGTATCGCATGGAATAAAAGGGCAGAGATCACTGCTGCAACGCACTGTTGCCAAACACATACGTAAAACCTTACCTCTTAGAAACAATAGTTACCTATGGTTCATCTAATACAGGGGCCTTCAACTGACCTAGACCCACCTTTAGCCCTCAGATTTCGCATGAAATCCAGCAAGCCGCAAGCAGGAGACAAGTCATGTGACATCACAGTCATATGACAGGAAGAGTGGGAGCCAGAGTCATGATCTCACTGGTGTCAAGGCCAGGAACATGTGCGGCAGGCCAAGACTGCTGGGCACAGGAAACAGACCAAGCAGTTGTGTATAGTAAGAAAAAACACAGCCCCCCAGGGTTAGAGCCATGATGGAACCCTGTTTACCAATGAGTAACCTTATCTCATTGTCCTGTTGCTGTTCTCAGTGTGTGTAGAGGAGGCGTGGCACCCTTGTTTTCTACACACACGCACGTGCTAGGAACAGGCTTTTCCAAAAAGCAGCAAAATTCTATAAGGCCTTGTGACCGAGCCAGTGGGACTGATTCAATAGCAGCTACCTCTTGAGGGTAGAGGGTGGCACTATGGGTCATATTTTGGAATTGTGGGGCCCACTCAGGGGACTGCAAGAAGCGGCTTTGTATTTACATTAAAAAAAATTAAAAACCCAGCGCAGTGAATACAGAAGTTTAAAGGCCAAGCCTATTTCTAAAGCTTTACTCTGCAAACTTTTTCTTTAAAAAAAAGAAAGTAGTTTGATTCTATGATTGTTTGCTTAGAAGATTCATGTCCAACAGTGTTTGGTGGGACTTCTACCCTGATGAGGCTAGAATTGGGCTGTCCTAGAAGAACATGCCCCTGAATCACAACTGATTCATGGCAGCTCCTATGAAATTTCAGGCAAAAGGGAAGCAGAGGTGGTTGGCTACTGGCCTTCCTCTGCACAGTAACTCTGACGACTTCTTTGGTGGTCCCCCAGCCAAGTGCTAGCCACAACCAACCCTACTTAGCTCCCAAGCTCTAACAAACCCAAGCTAAGTGGGGCTTATTCAGGCTGCTAAAGCTGGCTGCAAATTCATATCAGTGTCTTTGAAAAAGCTACCAGGAGAAAGACCTGAAGGCACATCGTTATTCACACTGTATTTCTTGATCACCACTCTTTGCCTAGAAATGCCACAAGTATAAATATACCAACTGGCAATTATACATTTAATGTAAACACACAGTCAATACCTTGGGACTATGTCCCAGTTCAACAAACTGAAGCTAAATGGGGTCAGACCCTGGCAATCCGATATAAGTCACCAATAAACACACAAAAACTAAATTTCATTGTAGTGTTGATGCTCATGTCTGTATATGCTTGGGGAAAAGGGGATAACTCACCGCACAATAGCTTGCTTGGATTCCTCTCTCTCCTTTTCCAGAAGGTCAACAGCCTTCAAGTTATTCTTCAGTTCTTGGACTTCTTCCTTAAGTTGCAGTTCATGATTGCTTAAGCTTTTGATCTTAGATTCCAAAACGGCAAGTTTTTCTTGGAGGTCACGTACCTCTCTTTCTGCAACTAAAACTGCAGTCTCTCTCTCTTGAAGGGCTTGTTCCAAAGCAGCTACATTGGCCTCTTTTGCTCCATGCTGTTCTAAGAGGTCATTGAGGTTTTTTATCTTCTCAAGATAGTCAACAGTTTTCTTCTCCTCTGCCCTGTATTTCTCAGAACAGAGAGCATTTTCTTCTTTCAGATCCCTTAACTGACCGAGGATGCGCTCCTTTTCCTGTAAGGAGGCTTTGGCTTGACTGACAGCTTCGCTGAGCTGAGACTTCAGACGAGACGTCTCTTCTTCAGCATTTGCAGTCCTCTTTTGCAACTGCTCTACTTGTCGTTGGAGATCTGCGATCTGACTGCTCTTCTGAGATGAACTGTTGATGATTCGCTTGCTCGTTTCCCAGATGCTTTCAATACTACAATGAAATGAGCTTTCCCGACCCAGGCGGGCATGAATTTCTTCGCGCCCATCTTTTGAAAGCTCTCCCCACTCATTCCAATTTGACAGGTCGGCTTCTGCTGTAGGGCCACCTGAACCTAATCGGATTAGCTCGCCTATTTTGACCTCAACGGCTTTTACTTTTGATTTCTTTTCTGCAATCATTTCGCTCGCAGCCTCTAGTTTTTCAAGCAGCTCCTGTATTTTCCCCTCTTGTTTCTTATTTAGAGATTTCAGGCCAACTAACTCAGACTTTATTTCTTCATTGTTGGCCTGCTGTTGGTGCAGTTCCTTTCTCAAGCCAGAAGCGTATTCTTCTGAAGAAGAAAGTTCTTGAGACAAGCTAGCTATTTCTCTAGTCAAGCCCTCACTCTTGCTTCTCTCTTTTTCTAACTGCTCTCCAAGTGTAGCCAAGTGAGCTTCTAGCATCTTGGTCTTTTGTTCCAGTTCCACCTTTTCTTTCTCTTCCCTGAAAGTACACGGTCGAAGTTGCTTTGTCTCTAGGGTGCCTTTAGAACTGTCATTAATGGATCCTACAAACATGTTTTAAAAAGATAGTTACTTGGACTGAGCCATGGCAATGTTTACTGTTTACACCAAGCAAAAGCTTCTTGAGGATTCTCTGGGCAACATGGGAGGTGAACAGAATTATTTTCATGTGAAACAGATATGCATGATCACATCTGCAGTCTCTTTTTCAAAATCTGCAAGCTTTTTTTAGCTCAAACTTTGGAGAAAATGAAGACAGCCAACTTGCCTTGGAACATCCGAAAAAAATGTGAGCATTGTCTCTGAGCAAGGAGGTTTTAAGTGAAGCATCTCTTCTGGATAGAAAAGCCTATGCAGAGGTAACCCAGACATGGATACTCATCTAGAGAAGCCATTCTGGCCTGTGGTTGCTTCAAGGACTGAAGCCTGAAAGCACCGAATATGAGTAGGAAGTAAGAAATGCTTAGTTCCACAGGGAGCCTGATAAACCAAGGATGCATAGATGTACAATCGTTCTCCATCTGGATTCTTTATACTAATTTTTCAGGCCAAGAAGAAAATGTGGAAGTACTCCCAGTTGCCTGTAGGCCTGACAAAGCGAATGTAGATTCAGCCTTATACCAGGCAGCACATACTTCAGAAGACTAGCGATCCCACTCTGCCACCACTAGCTTTGATAGCTACATATGATCAGCAGAGCTGTTTCACTCTCCCCAGGAGAGGGATGAGTGATCAAAAGGAGAAAAATGGAGGAAGCAGAAGCACATTTTCTCCGGTCTCCTGAATATGTTCTTAAAGAAAAGTGCACACATGTAAATTTTTCAAACTTCAGGATGAAATTAGTGGGTAGGTAGGAAAAAGTACTGCTAAATGGCAGGGGGATCTAAATAGATACAGAACACTTAGCTATGCAAAACATGCTCTAGATGCAATTTCTCAATGACACTGGAAAGCTGCTTTAGATGCAGTCTCAGTTGCTGAAGGCAACACATGCACTTTTTCAACTCCATATAGGATATCCAGTATACAGATTACGCTACACGCAGAGAGGTTTATTCACAAAGTTTATTCTTTGATCTGATCAAAGAAACCTATTCCAGTGCCTGGAATTTCTTCCATATCAGCATCCCTCCAAATAGCAAACATACTATTATTTTTACTTAATTTATACGCTGCCTTTCTCCCCAATGTGGACCACCGATTTACATTCTTCTCCTCTCTTCCATTTGATCTTCACAGCAACGCTACCAAGTAGGTTGGGATGAGAGTGTATCACCGGCCGAAGGGCACCCAGCAAGCTTCCATGGCAGAGTGGGGATCCAAACCCAGGTCTCCCACTTCCTAGTCTGACACTCCAACCTTACACCACAGTGAGCATCACAATGGCAGCAAAATGGACCCAACTGCAGATAAGGTTGTGGTTTCGGCACACTCCCCAAACAAGTTTAAGAGTGAGAGAAAAGAAAACAGTATTTAATATACTCATTGCCACTGCAAGTTAACTCCAGGTGAGCCAGTTAAAGGTAAAAAGCTGGAAAGAGGAGGAGATGGGAAAAATTGGCCTGCCCAGCTTAAATTATCCTGGCAAATGTGGGTTCCAGGGAGAATCTCTCAGTGGCCTATCCCCTCCATCACAGGAGTCTACTCCACTACTAATTTTAACTGACCATTACAAGGGTCAATTAAATATAACAAAGTACAAAGAACAGTCCCAGAAGTAGGGGAAGAGAAAAAATATATCTATATCTATATATAGATATATTTTGCCAGATGGAAAGCCTGGATTGGGACAGTATCCTTGCTGCGTAGCTTTCCCACTGAGGAAGGGGGAAAATAAAAAGGAGTTTTCTAGATTAAACGAAAATCTTTATTCTAGTGGGGCTACCAATATTTTTCTATGCGATGGGATGAACACACTTTTTGTGAGCATGATTTATTACTCCATAATTCTAGGGGTTTCCCGCATGCTATGTTTAAGTGTAGTGTGTTCTGTTTCAGTTGTCTCCAACGGTCTACAAAGTGCTTCTGATTATTTCAACTCTGGTTAAAATTAGGGGAGGGGAAATCAGGAAGTATTTATCTTTGTGCCTGGGTTATAGACATTCTTCAAAGACCACATAAGAGAATCAAAAAAGGGGTACGTACACATCCACATAGTGCCCTGGATGTGTACCAAGTTATTCTAAATATCATTGTCCTCCTTGCAGGAACACTGAAGGCAGCATATTTTACATTTGTTCCACAACAGCAAGAGAAATATAAGAAGCAGAAGGTAAAACTGGTTTTCTATCAACAAAAGTTTATTTTGCCTTTTAAAAATAAAAGCAATTGAGCATTCATGCAAGATGCATATCCATATCCAATCTGAAAGTTGGCTGTCTTCTCCTTGGCCATTAACATTTTATGTTACAATTCTGTATTTAACTCTGATAAACAAGTAGTCTCTCTGCATTGGCGGAACAGGAAGCGATACCTTGCTTTGCAGGTGGGCCTTCCTCTTCCTCCTCCCTTTCCAAACATCGTTTCCTCCCAGTATCCAGATGTTTCTCGAGCATCTCTCTAAAATGGGCACAGTTTGCTTTCTTTTTCTGGTTCTCCTGTTCCATTTGTTGTTTAATAGTAGCAATTGTGTTCTCCTATGTTAAAGTTATAAAGGAAATTATTTTAAACATCTGTGATTTTCAAGTTGTAAGTTTTCCTCCAAGGCAAATAAGTAGTTAGCTTAATTAATCGAGATAATTGTTTAAGAACTGAATTCCCTACTAAGATACTTGGTTATTTCATTTCTTAAGACTACTCTGAGAGCATAACAGCTGTGCTAGATCAATCCAAAGGCCCATTTTGCCAAGCAGCCCCCCCCCCCCAGTAGTACCAGTCCTGATCTGGAGGAAAAAACAAACACCATTGTTTGGCAGATTAGACACAATGGCAAAATGGTGGTTTCTGCTAAAGCAAAAGCAGAAGTCATTAGGGTTGGATCCTATGGAAATTTTCTGTGTGCACAGCCATCTTGTGCATGCAGAAGTACTAAAATTACACTCTGGGAGGAATGAAAAGGGATCATACTCTCACTACTCTTCCCATGTGTGCAAGACAAAGCACAAGGTATTTATTCAGATACCATTTCAAAACCAAGTTACATGAAACCATACGAACTACCTGTTGTACATTCCACTGCTCCATGTATACATCGTCATTGTTTTAAAGTATATTAAAGCACTGTGGGTATATTAAAGCTCATAAACTGAACTGTGTCAATTATACTTTCCTTTCCACTCATGCATCGCTAATCCAATCCATTAGCTGCAGGAGAAAGTGCTCGAGAACAGGGCCCACCTAGTGCAAAGCCAACATTTGGCATTACATCTGAACAATGCCCCTTGATGCCAGGGCTAGCCACATCCTACCCTCTTTCAAAATTTTAATTCAGTGCAAACATTACTTTTTTTTTTGCACAGAAGCTGCAAGGCCAACCAGACTATCAGGCACATTTTATGCTTTGTTGCAAACAAAATGGGGAAGGCCAGGTACCTAAGAGCCAAAGAACAATGGAGGTGTGCCTTGTGGAGGGGGGAGGTCTAATTTTTTATATTGACTGTAAACAGCCCTGGAAAATTTCAAAGTGGCTTTGTAATGAAGCTCTGGGTGGGGCAGGAGAATAGAGGGCTGCTCCTCACAAAACAAATCAAAAGCTCCCAGCCTTTCTCCACAGTGGGGATCCAAAGCAGCTTACTTCATTCTCCTCAACTGAATTTTATCCTTACAACAGCCCTGTGATGTAGGTGTGACTGGCCCAAAGCCACGAAGCAAGCTTCCATGGCAGAGTGGGGTTCTCCCAGAGCCTAGTCAGACACTAAACACTACACTATGTTGGCACAAATGTTGAGCTCGGGGACAGGTTTTCAAGACTGACATTACTGTATTTTGGATTGAGAGATTTTTAAAAATCAAACACTTACAGAGTCTTTTACAATAGTTTCCAAATGAACTATCAGATCTTTCAGCTTGCTTATTTCACAGTCCTTTTGCTCCACAATTTGCGTTAGCTCTTGTATTTGTTCATTCTGTAGAACCATTTTCTTCCAGAAAGAGAACAAACAAGCTTAATTTGTGCAATGACAATTCATTGTAATTCAAAAACTCAAAATGTGAAATGAGACTTTCCCAAGAACAGCACAGTGTATAGTGAACACTGCTGTTAAAATATCCTCACACATACACATTTACCTCAGTAGCCTCTTGAAGAACTTGAGCAGATTCATTCAGTTTATTCTCTTGCATTTTCATCTCTGTAAATTTTTAAGCAGTAGGTATTAGCAACTATTAAACAGGAAAGAATAGCTCAAAGTCTGCTTAGTACCGCATTAGACTCTGAAACAAAGCTGTGTTTGCCACTGCAGTCTTTACCTTGTTTACTACAACTGCAGTGCTCATACCCTGCAACAGGAGACAAATAAGCTACCACAAAAGACAGAATAAGTTATCTTAACTCAGGACTTGTCAATGTTTGCTAGCAGGGCTTTTTTTGTAGAAAAAGCCCAGCAGGAACTCATTAGCATAATAGGCCACACCCAACAGCAGACACTCATTAGCATATTAGGCCACGCCCTTGATGGCACATTAGCATATTAGGCCACACACCCCATATCACCAGAAGTGTGGTCATCCAGCCACACACCTCTTTTGCTTCTTATTCTGTTTACCTTGTTGTCAAAACCCAGAGCTTTTTTTGTAGCAGGAACTCCTTTGCATGTTAGGCCACACACCCCTAATATAGCCAGTTCTAATCAGTTTCTGCTGTTGGGTGTGGCCTATTATGCTAATGAGTTCCTGCTGGGTGTGGCCAACTCAGGAGCCAGCCGGAACTCCGTTCCTGTGTGTTCCTGCCCAAAAATAGCCCTGTTTGCTAGATAGATGCATTTTGGTCCATACTTTTTAAAAATAATCTGGTCCATACTTTTTTAAAATAAGCAAATAAATTGGAGTCTACAAGGAACAATCCCTCTTCTCAGCAACTGGTCAAGATGGCCCACCTCCACAAGATTCTCAGCAGACTAGAACAGCCCTATAGCGCTGTTGACTGCTAGGGCTAGAAAAGAAAGGAACTGCTCAGCCAGCTGTTAACCTGAGCAGTAGGCTGATAAGCAGCCAGAGTATTTTTATGATCCTCTCCCGGTGCCATATTAGGGGGAGAGGGAAGGAAAAGGATGCATGCATAGGTCCCTCTATAGGTTTGTCTATTTAATCAGCATTGTTAAGTCTGATCATTTTGACCAGACATCAATCCTTCCATAACATGCTTTATTGAGGGAAGTCGTTTCCCACCAATACCGCAGTACCGCATTAGACTCTGAAACAAAGCTGAAAGTGACTACAGTGAAAGTGACTACAGAAGGGTCAGCATGCCCAACCCAGTGCCCACTGAGTTCCATATAGCCCTATTTGACATAAAACTAACTAAAGCGTTGGAACCAGATTAGTGTTTCCACAGGTGCTAGGATCGCCACCCACAGAATCCAGTTCTTCCTCCTACTCCCTTCCCCATGGCAGCAGCCCAAAATGCCTCCTGAAATACTGCTCCTAGGAGACTCCCTCTCGCCCAAGAACAGGAATTCAAGGTCATTTCAGGCTGCCATGGAGGCACAGGGAGAAATCGTGCTCCATGTGTGGAAATCCGTGAATTCATGGAATTGTGTAGTCTGGATCCAAGGCCAGTAGTGTTCATGGAAAACTGGATCATCTCGAAGACTCTTCCTCACAGCCATTCTGCTTCTGCACACTCCCTAATACAGCCCCAGACATTTTCTCAGTATCTCTAAGGTAGTCAAACGTTTAGGCAGCTTCCCAATGTTCATCCATCAACTTGCATTGTGGCATTATCCACCTCCTAAATCAACATCCAAAGATTCTACACAGCTCTAGCAGGCCATGCCATATTCTAGCTGGGATCCAAAGAACTTTGTCCCAGGACTTTAATTTGCCTAGTGCAATTTAAAAAAAAATCTCTAAAACCAGGAAGTTCCTTTATTTAGAAAATGTATATGGTGCCTCTCCAAAGAAACTCTTTGAGGAGGCTTGCAAAATAACTCAGAATAAAAGCAAAAAAAAAGCACAAAAAGGGTTAAAAATTAATGAACTATTCAAAATCTAGCCAAAGCACAGAAACATCATCTTAAATAATTCTCACAAACCCAGACCTCAGGCTAGGAGCAGGCTATAAAAAGCAATGGTAGAAGATCAAGCCTTTAATGAAAAGCCTGGATAAGAAGATATGTTTTGGCCTGGGGGCTAAAACATAGTACAGTAGGTTCCAGAAGAACCTCAAGGTGAGGAGAGCATTCCACAAGTGAGGCACCACCACTGAAAAAGCCCTGTTCTCTGTTCACCACTCACCTCACCTCTGCAAGCAGGGACACAGAGAGGAGGGCTTGTGAGGAGGATCTTAACTGCCCTCTTCTCGGCCTGTAAAAGACCCCTCAAATTAAAAAAGAAGATACCCTGCCCTTCACTACCTGAAGGAGTCTCAGAGCGACTTACAATCTCCTTTCTCTTCCCCTCCCCACAATAAACACCTTTGACGTAGGTGGGGCTGAGAGAGCTCTGAGATAACTGCTCTTTCCAGAACAGCTCCCAGAGAACTGTGACTGATCCAAGGAGTGGGGAACCAAACCTGGTTCTCTCAGATTAGAGTCTGCGCTCCTAACCACTACACCAAACTCTCACTCTACAGCAAAAGGACAGTGACAGGGAAGGGCTAGCTCAAGAACCTGAAGTTTCCTTTGCTGTGTGTACAGTTCTTCAGCTCTCGGAGTTTTTTTAATACCTGACATAAGTCTTTCCACAGTACCTACCTTCATTCCTCTCCGAGAGCTTCTCTCGGATTTTGGATAACTCAGCTGTAACATCAGCCAACTGCTTTTCCAGTTTTTCAATAGTTTTCAGGGGATCTTCCGCAGCATTAAGTAACCCAAACACCGTTTCTGCCTGTTGCTTAATATCAGAGACATTATGTTGTAGTGATTCTACCATGCAGACAAAATCAGCAGAACTTCTCAGATCTCTAGCTGCATCTCCCTTTTTGCAAGACACACAAAAGAGGAAAGAGGAAAACACACAAAGTAGTTACACAGATCTATAGGAGAAAAGCCTCAGTTGTTAACAGAAAGTTTCCCCAATATCACGCCAAAGCATCAGTGGAGCCTTCTTGCCACATTCGATATATATAAGCAAAGAAAAAATGGGAGAAAGAGCAAAGAAAGGGTCCACTGAGAAGACTGTTAGTCCAACCAACCCAGCTCATGCATCCTAGTTAGTTTACCATGATGCAAGGGCAGATTCTTGTATTAAAGAGCTCTCCATACTTGCAACAATATTGATATTTAATTTGGTAAGAGATCTGTTTACACAAAGTCTCAAAGTAACAAGTTACTTATCAATCCAACATAATCAGCAGCATAACGACAAGGCCTAAATTAGTTGGTACAATGCAATAGAAGGAAACATAGAAGCTGGCCTTTAAAACACAGCTACAGAGAGTTAAGGATGGAAAGACTTTACCTGAGGTCTGTCTTGCTCATCAGACACGGGCTGTTTCACCAGTCCCCCTCCATCATTCGCCAGGGGTATATATTCCTTCACAAAGTCCTTGTAAATCTGCATCCGTTCCTCAAAGTGGTCCTCCATCAACTCTTGCTTATGGGCAGCCAGCATCCTAAGTTTAACAGGGGGCAGAAGTGAATTGTGTCATGACTTCCACCTGCACAGATATAGCCATTTTAGAAGTCACAAGTAATTTGCCTTAAGAGTTAGGAAGTTAGGAAAGGCTGGAAAGAACCCACAAAAGGGGGGGGGGCTATTTTTTTTGCTGTAAGTTTCCTAGGACTTTTCTTCCATTTTTTTTCTGGTGGAAAAAATAGGAAATGTTGGGGAGCACTGAAAAGCTACAGAATATAAATAGACATATCACATATATTCTTTTGCAGTGAGTGAAATGTACTAAGACAGCACAAGATGCAACCAGTGTTCCCTCTAAGCTGAATTAGTGTAAGCTAGCTCACAGTTTTTTAGCCTCCGGCTCGCACATTTTTTGCCTTTGCTCAGGAAGGATGGCTCCAGAGCACACTCATTGATGCAGTAGCCAAATCTCTTGCTCACAACTTTCATGACAGTAGCTCACAAAGGAGAATTTTTGCTCACAAGACTCCACGGCTTAGAGGGAACATTGGATGCAACAGTTTGCAGCTTTCTCTCGCTTCAGTATCGGGCATACTTACAATGCTGCTTGTAGAAAACCAAAACATTTATAATACTTTTTGGCCATTTCCACACGGAATTATTTGCCCCAGGTTCAATGGTGTTGGAAAGTGACGATTGTTCTGTTTTCACACAGCGTTACGGCGCGTTTGTGCACCCTTCTGGGGTTTCCCTAGCTTTTCTCCAACCTTTCCTAAATCTGCTTTGCAGCAAAATTTTGGGAAAGATCACAGCAAAGCCTGATTGCTGATGTGTGGGTGGGAATGTTTGGTTTTTGCCAGTCCCGCCCCACACAACAGCCATTTCCCCTGCCCCTGAAACAGCCAGTTCTTCTCCATGCCACCTTGGAGATTTTTAAATCTGGCATCTGAATATTACTGTATCAACATTACATTATAACAATACGTGTAACAGATTCTCTGAATTCCCAGCTCTCTCTCTCTTTTTTTAAGTCTCTACTGCCATTTGTTGCAGAGGTATAAGGGGATATAAACTGTCATTTTTTACATGTGGTCAAAGGTCTAAGGGAAGTTTCACTGTGCAGAAAGTCAGACACAAAAGAACAGTAGCAACGCCTGAGAAGGCTGAAAATATTATGAGACCTTTTTTTTTTCACCATTATGTGCACCAGGTGATGACCAGAGTTGGGACACCAAATCACCACCATCACAGTACAACTTAAAAGTGGTTTCAGGTATTTGTATTTAAAAGCCCTGTACATACTGGACTCATTCCCTTGGCCATGGGTACGCAGTTCACCATACAGCACGCTCCTGGATTTGCAGTTATGCAGATGCGCTCCAACATCAAGCAGTTAACAAACAAAACGCTCCAGATACTGAAAGGCAGCCCTTACTTGAGGTTTTTTTCATTGTCAGCGAGATATCGAGCACACTCCTGCGTGACTTCTTCACGGATTCTTAGCTCCATAAATAGCTTCTCTTTTCTTTCATTGATCAGTTTGTTTTTCAGATCCTCTATTATATTGAGAAGCCTCTAAGCATGAACAAAATAAGTGGAGTCAGTTTGTGGAAAATATTATCAGGTGTGCAAGCACTGCAGGCCATTAAGTGCATTTAGGAACACTCTTAGAGGCAGCATCAAAGTAAATGTTTTTTTGCTTCTTCTGAATAAGATACCAATAAAGCAAGTAGTTTATACAGTAAAACCCAGGAAGGTTAAATAATTGCTTGAGGAGATAGGTGTTAGTCACTCAAACAGGCTAATGAATCCTGTGCATTCCCAGTTATTTTACAACACATCATATCTGCATAATATACAGAAGCATCAGATTTTTTTATTTGAAGCTCAGTTGAACTTCTAAGACGTTCTGCACAATGGGCATGTCCCTTTCCCCTCATATGACAGCAGTGCTCATGCTCAGAAAAGTCCTCATACAGGAAAACTCAGCTTTCCCTCACCTCAACTTGTATTGGAAGTGGGGTGGGGTTCCCAGTCCCCAGTTGGAGGTGGGGGATCCCCTGGTTTGGAGCCCCACCCCCACTTCAGGACTATCAGGAAGTGGGAGAAAAGGAACGCCCCCCCCCCCGCGCCAGAAATAAACACAACTTACTGGAAGCAGGGAGGAAAGAAGCAGGAAGTAAACATGATGTGCCTACATCACCCAGAAGTGATGTAGGCATGTCAGCAATGGAGGGGGGGGGCACACTGGTTTTTGAGCCACTTGTGGGTGATGTAGGCACGTCACATTTATTTCTAGGGACATCACTTTCTGCTCCTGGAACACTCCTTCCATCCCCCTGCCTGCGAGTCCAGTAGACCTGGCAACCCTAGAGTGGGAATTTGTGATAGATGGGGATACGAGAGAATGACAGAGATCCACTATTTCCTGAAGGAGCCTGTCGTAATGCATGTGACAGCGTCTGTAACCGGAAGATGGAACAAATGCTTTGCATACAGAAAGTCCCAGGATCAGTCCCTGGCAGGTCCAGTTGCAGCAACTCTCACACAGAAGGTGATCAGGGCTTTCTCTGCCCAATACAATGGAAATATCTGGCAAAGCAGTAATTAGCAACTTCAAATAAGCAGGGGGAAAGGAGCAAAAGACAGGGCTCCGTTGCATTCATTGTGATTGTTCTGCACATGGATGCATGATGGATTATGACCATTATCCGTAACACAGATGTGATAATTTTTTTTAAAAGACACAAAAAACACCCTGCAAAAAACCACAAAAGACTTCGACCACAGTTTAAGTTTCCTCAGACAGCCACCAGGAAAAAATTCTAAACGTTTAGTTTTCAGTCTGATGTAGCGGCATATCACATATTACATACACGTTTCACAACCTTGTCTGTCAAATTTATATTTTCAGTACAGCCATTGTCTTGCCTTGCTAACTTTGTAGCATACAAACCCCAGTGTACTTTGAGCACGAGGAAGCAGGCAGCTACACCACTGACAGTGCAATCCTATGCAGAATTACTCCAATCCGATTCCATTAATTTCAGCAGGCTTCGGCTGGATTAACTCTGCATACAATTGTACTGTAAATTAGTCAACTGTCAAAAAAATTCTGCCTTTCCTGCTACAGAACCAACATAGCTCCTCCTCTGGCACAGCAGTATATACCAGATATTCTTCTTTCCCAATGACCACTTCATCATCACCATCATCTTCATCCGCTGCCTGGCTCAGTGTGTCTTCCACTATCTCAGGCGCTGTCCCTTTGAGAATGTTATTCTCCACGCTGTGTACCTCACGCTCCCCACTGCTGTCAGCAGCCAACTCTTCTTCGTCTTCAATCACATCTTCCAGAGTCCTCTCCCAAAGTATAGTTGCTCTTTTAAGAGGAGCAAGTGCATCTGCTTCTTCTGCTTCAGTTTCCAATTCTTCTCTCATGGACCTCTGGTCACACGTTTGTTCTTGGGGAGAATTGGAAGAGTCGAGGACAATGACCTGTTCAGAAAGAAAGTTAATAAACTATGTTTTTTGGGGGGTGGGTTGTATGTGTATGTACATGTGCGTGTGTGTGCACCTGGAAGTCATGGCAACCTCTGGTGACTGACCCCTACTGGGGTCCTGAAGGATATTCAGAGAGGTGGCTGAATGAAGCCTGCCCCCACCTCCCTACTGCTGGTATTCCAAGGAGGTCTCCCATCTAAGTACTTGCCAGAGTTGACCCTGCTTAGCTTCCGAGATCTGATGAGCTTGGGCTTGCCCGGGGCCATCCCGGTCAGGGCAATAAGCTATGTTAAGAGCCACAGTTGGAGTAGTTAGTTTGGCCATTATAGCTTCTTGCAAAAATTAGTTTAGTGAAGACATCCCTCTCCTTCATACACACAGGGATGTTCTCCAAGGACACCCTTCTTCAAGAACAAGCTAAAACCAAAGTTATATAAGCTTCTTTATTTGCCAAGGGATGTACCCAGGAGCACACAGGAACAACTGTCTTGTTGAAGCTAAGCAGATGAGTCCAGGCACTTATAGGAATCCCGAGTTCCTCATAGAGTTCCATGAGGCAAAAAAGGTAGGATTTAAATACAGTAGATAAAATATTGAGACCATATAGAGACCATTAAGAATTATCTTACTAGATATTTTTCCCCTTAAAGCAAGTTTTGGTGGTGATGAGAGAAAGAAAACAAGGCTGAGTGTTGGAGCTTTTTTTCCTTTATAGTAGCAAGGGTCATTCACCACAATTAAACTGGCAGAAAGCTTAGGCTGGACAAAATAAAGAACTTCACACAACACTGTTTTATGGCGCTTACCACAAGATGTGGCAACAGCTACTAGCTTTAAATAAAGTGGCATCCTCCCTGAGTCCATGTTCAAGAGGCAGATAACCTTCAAATACTGGAGTCCTGAGGCAAGCATGGGATGGTTATCTCCACTATGTTCAATTTGCCAGTTCCCAAAGGAATCCTGGCTGGCCATTGCTTGGAACAAAGTGCTGCACTATACGATCCTTGGACTTATATAATAGTTTAGAAGGTCGCAATCACATATTAATATTTCCATTCTACTTTGGCTTCTGGTTCTCGAGCCATAAAGCAACAATTGGCCTCAAAAGCAAATAAAGAAGAGGAGGAGATTGGATTTATACCTCGCCCTTCACTACACAAGGGAGTTCTCAGAGCGGCTGACAAACTCCTTTCCCTTCCCCTCCCCACAACAGGCACCCTGTGAGGTAGGTGGGGTTGAGAGCGCTCTGACAGAAACTGCTCTTTTTCAAGAACACCTCTGACAGAACTATGGCTTGCCCAAGGTCATCCAGCAGGTGCAAGTGAAGGAGTGGGGAATCAAACCCGGGTCTCCCAGATTAGAGTCCGCGCACTTAACCACTACACCGAACTGGTAAAGAACTCAATCAGAATTCAAACTATCTGACTATGCCATTAGTACTTCAATACCCATATTAAAACTGTAGCTCTAGACATGTGAAAACATGGTTTCTTGAATTCTACAGGATTTACTTCAGAGTTATCATAGATCAAGTTCAGAGTGTGCATTCTTGTACCTGAAACACCAAACAAGGGCAGCGGCAAGCCACCTGACCAACAGTTATTTGCAATTCTCACACAAGCCATATAAACAGATTTTCCTTCTTACCAATACGAACATCTGTCAATTTATTTGACTGCACTTACATTTTGAGCAATTGCCGAAAACTTCAGCACATTGAGTGTCTCGTCGTAGGCAGCAGCACTTGGGCTGACGTTGACTATCATGCACACTTTCCCTTTACCACTGAAGAAGCCTTGGAAGAAGTGAGTTAGCTTACTTTCACGAAAAGGTATGTGCAGCTGCATCCTGGAATTCAACATCACAAAACAGCGTTACATGGCAACACACTCTCAAGTGCAGAAAAGGCATTCGTTTGCTTAAGCCGGCGTGACCCGCATTCAAACACAAGCTAAAAGGCTCTGCAACATTTTACGCAACCCACAGCAGCGAGCTTGCTGCTGGTCTGTCACATGTCTGCTGCAGAAATCTGGAAGGGCAGAACACGTGTTCTGCAGAGAGATGGGGCCATGTGACAGGGAGCTACTCTGTGATCCCATGAGTCTGTGGACGTGGTTTCCCTTTGCCAGGGAACACCCAAGCAATGCACAGGCAGCAAATTTACATTGTGAAATGTGTTGTATTGGTCCTCAGGTAATGGCACCCAAATCCATGCTAGTTTAACTCAAATAGGGCTTTATTATTACTATTATTATTATAGGTTAGCTCAGTGCTCAGCATTTAAATAAACAAAGAAAGGGGGATTGGGGGAGTTGGCTCACTTCATGATCAAGCAAACTTCAATGTAATTGGGGAAGGGGAAGTTGTACTTGCTAAACATATAACCAGTCAGCAAACCTCTTGTAATTAATACTTTTAACTAAAAATCATCAAAAAGCTTTTTAAAAGATTAGAACGACCTTGAAACGACTATGCAGATTTTTAACAATCAGCCAAGTGTCCTGTGATAAGACGGATGGCAGATGGGTTATGCTCGATCTTGTACTGTCCCATCGAAGAGGCACCTTGGGCCTTCAAACACATACAGGGAAGGCTCTCGGGAAGCTTAAGATGTCATCTGAGGCACCTGCATTAGAGTCCCAGCGCACACACACACACATACACACACACACCCCGCACAGTAACAACAACCTCTGTGGATTATGAATGGGAGGGAATAGAGACGGTGGATAAAACAGCCTGTGTGCCTCCGAAGTAAGAGGGAAGGCGTAACTGGGATGAATACATGGGTGGTGCACGCTAGCTGGGCACACACATAAGCTACGCGGATCAGCCCTGGTTAGCCCTTGGATGGGAGAACACCAAGGAGGGTCCAAGGTCAATACACAGATGGCAGGAAATGTCAAACCACCTCTCCTTATCTCTTGCTGCGAAAACCCTATGGGGTTGCCGTTAAGTCAGCTGTGACTTTACACACACACACACAACTGGGAGAAACAATGCTACCTCAAATCATTAATTAGCAGTAAGACACACCACAATAATGCCTACCTCTTCCTTTTCCCATCACACAGAGAGCATTCTGCCCTTTGCAAGTGGCAAGGCAGCCTTCTACCAAGGACTCTGTGGTCCTATCTACTGGACACTTACTTAGACTGCTGATTAGTCTTGAGGGCACTGATGCATTTGCCTAGAATAAGCAGTGAAGCATTGATATTTCCACTCTCCTTTAATCTTTCTCCTTCATTGTGGGTTCTGGTGCAGCGTTCTGAGCCAGCTAAGTCACACAGAAATAATCTGAAAGTGGACAAAAAGCCACACAAAGCGGGAAATTTAGGCTGCCCTTTGGTACGCTTCACAGAAACAAGACTTATCTCAACGCAAGATCACTTACTCACTGACTCGCATGACATGAGTGACGGTAGAATCTATTTTAAGCATTTTTACAGTGAATATGCTGTGGCTGAAAAGTAAACACACATAATGTCGGTATCAGAAGCATTGAATTTTACAAAAAAAATTGTTGCAGCCTAACACTGATATAAGAACTTAAAATTCCAGTTTCAAGAAGCCACAACATACTTCATAGGTTACGTTCACCTTGGTTCTAACAAACAGTGACTGAAAATCTATCACCATGTGCAGTCCCCCCCCTTCCCTGGCCATGAGCTTTAGGCTTATTCTTTAGCTTACTGTCCAAGCAAGAACATTTTAATATTCAAGAGCATATGGGGAAATTTAAACAATAATGTCTTCAAGTTTCATATTATCAAAGGTCCTAAAGTATACTGCTAACTTTACCCTCAACATGGCCCACCACCAAGTTTTAGGGCACCGGCTTTAACAAGTCAGATAAGTTCACAGAATAGAAATCAAATTATCCCTGTGATCATTGTCACTCTGCTAGCTAAACAAAAGTCTAGTAGCACCTTAAAGACTAGCAACATTTATTTCAGTATAAGCTTTCATGAGTCACCACCTGCTTCCTCAGATACGTGCTTCCTAGCTAACCTATTCCCCTAGTATGAACCTGTCCTCCCCCCTCCCTCCCCCATCTTGTTTCTTACCTCCTACTGGAGTTAGCGTTCAGTTTTGTCGAAGCAAAACTTTGGTTCTTCAGGCCTAGTTTCACGAGTTTAAAGGCTTCTTTAGCGTTTGAAACCTGAATCCACTGTAGATCTTGAGGAAACATTAAATGACAATAAAGTATCAAATCGAAGTATTCTATTGCATACGCATAACTGAGAAAAGGATGACTCCACAGAATAGAGGCCATTGAAGTGATGCTTTACACACAGCCTGGGGCTAAGTTATGGCAACGAATCACCAGTTCATGGGCTCTCCCCCTCCCTACACATAGTTTGTTCATTCCCACTCCACCCATAGCAGACAGTTTGTGTGAACAAGTCTCTTGCACACGTCACTGGACATATTATAAAGTTAGTGCACACAGGAGAAGGGCACATACCCAAACAATGCCTCAGTGCCCTGTTGTACGCATGGCCCATGTGCATGGTTTCAGGTGTAAACCGCTTCTCAAATGTAACATCCCCATATTTGCAGATTTTATAGCCATGTCTTTAAAAAGCAGATGGACTGAAAACTAAAATTTATTACAGAACAGCTTGGGTGAAGGAACACAGGTGCTTCGTTTCCTAGATGGCAAAGAGGCTTTCGGCTAACAAAATACATGATTAGCCCTTAATACTCCAGGAAAATAACTTTACCCAATTTAGAAGACACATGATAAAAACGGGAATCAAAGTTATGACATGACAAAAAAAATCAGTCACATAAAGGATTTGCAGTGGGTAGGAAAGGTAAGGGACAGTAGATGCAGACAGGGACAGTAGCTATAGCTATTTATCCTAGCCTGAGAAAGCTATTTTGGGGGAGGAGGAAGGTTGCGATGAAATAATGTACCTTTTTTACGTCACACAGCTGAATTTCTCTTTGAAGAGGGAATAAAGCCTCCTTTCCCCCCCTCCTTGGTAAAGCTCTGGTTTCCAGCCTCTGATCTGAAGACCACCAAGACCTTCAACTGAAAATGCTTGTTACCTTTGACATATGAACAGCCTTTAATATCCTGTGCAAGGCGCAGCATCTTCCTTCTCTTATCATTGGTCATTGGGAGCAGCAAGTCATAAATAGACTCATTGTAAATTTCACAAAACGACACCCAGACAGAGAACTTAGCACCGCTCTCCTCCTCCCTGCTAGGTTGTTCCACTTCTGTCAGCACTGGGAAGAACCAGTAAAAGAAAATGGAATTACATGAACATTTTATGGAAGTAAGCCATTCCAGACAATATCATCTGAAACTGTACCATTTAATAGTGTTGTCTTTAGTGCCTGATCAAAACTGCTTCGTTTAACCCTTTGCAACACTTCGGCTGCAATCACACACACTAAATAATCCACTTTCAATGCACTTTCCAACTGGATTTTACTGTATGAACTGGCAAAATCCAGTTGAAAAGTGGATTGAAAGTGGATAATTTAAGTGTGTGTGATCGCAGCCTTCCTGTATTAGCATCCACTCACTGTGAAATCATGCGACTCACAAGGGATGTATTTTTGAAAAATATAAACTAGAAAGAATTCCTGAAATTAAAATCCTGTGGTTTGAATATCTACAAGTAAAACATTTAGTAGAAAATATAGAGATTAAGAAAAGTTTAATTAGACCTTCCACTGAATTTGAAAGCATACTTCAGGAGGATATAGGCAGGTATAAAGGGCTTATTTCAAGAATATATAAAATTTTAATTCACTCGGTTTGGAATCACCACCTTATCAAAAGCCTGAGCCACAATGGGGACAAATATGGCGTTCACATATATTTTTCATCAAAGGCAATTAATATATATATGCAATTTAAATTACTTGCAAGGTGGTATATAACCCCTTTAAAAATTCACCATATAGACCTTAAATTTCAGCTTTTGTGCTAGAAGCAATATGGGGAGATGGGAACTTTTATACACTGCTGGTGAAGCTGTAGCAGCATTAGGGGAGTTTGGGGAAAGTATTAGAAAAGATAAAATGAATTACTGGATACTCTGTTCCTGTGAGACCAGAAACAGTTATTAAATTATTGGCAAGATTCATCAATCCCAGCCATTCATAGAGATCTAATAGCTATGCTCTTAGCAGCAGCTAAAGCATCGATAGCTGCTAAATGGAAAGATAAATGCCTCCCAACGATGTCACAATGTTTTAAGAATCTGGGATTATTTAAAAATGGGAGAAAATTTCTGACTAAATCCTACAATTGGAGTCCCAACTGTATCAATCAAATTTTATGGAGTGTTGCCTCCCTATACTAGAATATATGGCAATAACTCAGATAACTCAGTTCACAGATCTCTCTTGGCCAATCGTTATTGTAGTGACCTTCTTATATTTAATAACCAGAATTTAGGTCGAGCTGCACATTAAAAAATCTTCATAGTCATATAGTTCAAGCAAACCCATTTCTTTTTGTTTTCAAAATAGGAAACTTTGTTTTATTGATTGACCTATTGTATGAATGTTAGACTGCAGTGTATAACCTTTGCGACTGGTTGTATCCAATATTTATAAGTAACACTGTTCAGTTGGTTATTGTGTTCTTATTGTGTTGTTTGTATCTCGAAATACAATTAAAAATAAAGTTTTTTTTAAAAAAAAATCTATGCCCCCTGACTCCTTCGGATACAGAATTTACCTTCAGAATTATCAGCCGTTCCATTATGATTTCCACTGATGCCATTTTGATGATCTATCTGACAATTAAGAAAGAAACAGAACCCGGGTAATTAAATATTCTATAGAGAGGTGTAAAATATCATTCTTTATATTACACATTAGACACTTATGATGTGCTACTAGAAAATTATTAACATAGACATTTGCTGCAGTTACTGCAGAATCTACCAAATGGAAACCACTATTAGCCTGCCTTAGCAAAAATGTGTGTCCTGTGCTATCTATGTAAACAAACAAGTTTTTGTAGGCAAGTGACCATTTCAGGCATTTGACAAAGCTTCTCCAAAGTACCATTAAAAAGGTAAAATTCAGAAGCCAACAAGAGATTATTTGAATAATCTAAGATCTGTGATGGAGCATCCTGTCACCATTCAACAGCATCAATAACAGCTAAATATATTCAGGCAATGATATCCTGCTTTTCTTCCCAATGTGGCCTCAAAGTTGCTTATAATATCCTCCCTTCCTCCATTGTACAACCCTGTAAAGTAGGTTAGGGTGAGTGAGAGTGACAGGCTCATGGTCACCCAGACCACTTCAGGGCTGATTAGGGATTTCAACCTGGGTCTACCATCTCCTGTGCAAGTGTTAAGTATCATCAAGTCATTTCAAAATGGCACTGCCAGAGTGGCACTGGTTCTGCTGCTGGCCTTGCAAACATGCCCCCTACCCACATCTCACTTTCTACTGCAGAAAGTCTCTGGGAGAATCTGCTGGGCTTGTTGTATGCCCGCCTTGCTTTTTCCCCACAACTGGAAACAACGGAGATTCTCAGATTTGACCTTAGTCCTGTTGGGTTTTGGCACTGGTTCTGCTGCTGGCCTTGCAAACTTAACTTTCTACAAAAGAGATTCTCTGAGAGAATCTTCTGGGCTTGTTGCATGCCTGCCTTGCTTTTTCCCCCACCATTGGGAACAATGGAGGATGGGGGCACCCTATTTGGGTGCTTATAGAATTGGACCCCCTGGTTCAATCTTTTTTGAAACTTGGGGGTTCTTTTGAGGAGAGGCTCCAGCAGCTACACTGCAAATATACTCTAGGAGATTTGCCATTGACTATAATAGACACATAGGGTATAATGGAGCCCCAAAAAATCGTGATTTCCAAATTTTACCCAAATTCTAATACAATACTGATATTGGAATTCTGGTTTTCAAGGCAATACCAAATTTTCAAGAGTCCAAAAACTCAGAGTCCAAAAAATAACACATTTTTCCCTTGCACATCCCTAGTAGATATGTAAGATTCTTATGTCTCATTATGCTTCAGTGTTGTCTTTGATTCCCAAAGTTAAAGGGAAAAGTCTGATGAAAAAGTGGTGAAATGCTATTATTAGTTGTTCTACTTTCAACTCCAATGAATTGGATTGGTGTTCTGGCCTCTCTCTGAAGGAATTTTGTAAATATTTATTAGCTTATATAGGTTGAGTGTTTAGTTAAGTTCTATAAGATGCCGTACCTCTTTCATGAGACGAAGCAGGGAGTTCTTAAGAAGCATTTCTTCTCTCACTTCTTCTTCATTCAGCTTTCTATGTTCTCGACATCTATGGGGTTTGAAGTCCATCTTGGGATACAGTTTGCCTGGGATGTTTCTAAACAACATTTCCAGCGCCCTTGGGAGAACGCCAACGTCGTCTTCTGTGCCTGTCATGTTCAACAGAAGACTTAACAGGACTTTGAATACTCTTTTGGAGCCAAACAGTTATGGAAAGGTTAAAGATTCTGGAATTAAAACCATGCTTTGAGTATGAAGAGGTGGATCCAATGGACTGCACAATCAGGATGAATTGCCATTCTTACTGGTAAGGAGCTCTGTGTTTTTGACTGATCACAATACATGACATCTATTAGCCACATTACAAAGCTAACCTATTTGCTGTCACGGGGAACAGAGCGACCACCTCCAACATACATTCCAACAACGAAGGACACAAGGGCTGGCCCTGTGAAAGGAAGTATTCCTCCCCACAAAAAAGAAATAAAGAGAATGCAGCACATCTCTCTCTCTCTCTCTCTCACACACACACACACAGTTCAAATCCTACCAATGCCAAGTGATTTAGGGCAGATTTATAGCATTACAACTTCTATGCAGTCCAGTCCACTGTCAGACAAAGTGCTTGGATCAATCAAAGCAATTGTGTTCCTTCTCACTCTAGCATCTCTCCTCTCTGGGACTGGCAGTGCTGACGTGGGAAGGTGACATTTTGACTGGTTGACATGGGTCCTCTTTACAGGCATGAGAGAGAGAGAGAATTATACACATACACCCCAATTGGAAAAATCTGTTCTAATCCTTTTTTGGAAGACCTCAATGGTTCAGAGGATCAGAGTATTACAATTTCATACAAAGCATTTGGCCTTCAAGACCTAACAAAGTCACTTGCAGGATAACTTTTAGACATATTAGGACTTAGTTTTTCTCTCATCCTTGATCAACTTCATGCTATGTTAACTCAAGCAATTCTAATGACAACTTTATACAAGTCAGTAAATATTATGATTTATGTTAGAAGAGCCTCAAATAAGGCCATGCTCCAAAGCAAAGGTTTTATGACTACTTAGAAGGGCCTTTTCAGCTGTGGCACCCTGGAACTAGCTTCTTCTGGATGCATACCAGCTTCTTTCTTTCATAACTTCCAGAAAGCACATGAGGATTTTTTCCCTCTTTTTTTGCCAGGTTTTTAAAGGAGGTCAGGAAAGGGCACCTGGCTCTTTTTAAAACTTTGTTGAACTGGTAGATTCCATTTTAAACATGCTGTTTTTAAGCTCTTGACAGTATTTTCCATATGATATCTTAGAGGGCTATTGAACAAAATGCTGACCTGGATAGCCCAATCTTGAAAGCTAAGCAAGGTCAGCCTTGGCTACTATTTGGATGGGTGACCTCCAAGGAATACCGGGGTCATGATGACAGAGGCAGGCAACAGCAAACCACCTCTGAAACATCTCTTGCCTTAAAAACAAGTCTAGCTCACCACCTAGTGGTGCATAAAACTAAAAAAGGTAGAACTTCTTGCTGCCAGACAATCTTAGGATCACCTGGCTATTCTACACACAATGCCATATGATAATTATTATTTTTTATTATTATTGAACAAAAAACAGAGAAAGCAACAAAAAAATAACATTCTTCTCATACCACAAAAAAAGAGCTACAGATGAAAGATGGTGGCTCTCCTAATGAGGTCATGCTTGAAAGTGCCATGACACAATACCTGGTCTCAGCTTCACTTCACTTGCAGATATCTGCAATGCTGACTCAAACAAGAAATGAAATAACCGAAAGCATTAAAAAGTTATACTCAGTTTCAAACAAACAAACCCCCAGCGTTAAAGAGGTAGCTTGAATGACAAAAACAGCTAAAGCAAATAATGTACAACTCCAGCTAGCATTTTTCAAGCAGTCACTCACAAGAGTTCAGCTGTACCTTGGTAAGTGTATGTTTTCCCTGCATTTGTGACCCCATAAGTGAACACCAGGCGACTGTGCCCCCTCAGGAAGTCTTGCACCGGCTGCTTCACAGTACCTTCAAAGAACTCCTCTTGAGTGGTTTCAGGGCCAAAGACCTGCCAAATTGACAAGAGGGTTTTTTTGGGAGGTTATGAGCTATTTGTTACTTCACTTAAAAAGCTATTTTAAAAGTATTTTTACCCAAACGTCCCTCAAAGGAAGTTTACATTGCTGCCCTCCTTCCCATTTTATCCTCATAGCAATCCTCTGAGGTAGATCAGGCTGGGAGATGACTGGTGCAAAGTTCCCTAGCAAGCTTATTGGCAGAGTGTATCCCTAGTCCTGGCTCAGCATTCTAACCACTCTACCACATTGCCTCAGGCTCTCATGTCTTGAATTTTTCAGATTATACACAAAACCAGGCAGAAATATTAAAACTGTGTTACTACCACAGATTAGACACCAGCAACACTCGTATTTACCTGCGAAAAAGTGAATTTCTGCACCATCTGTCCCAAGTTTTTTTCACTAAGCCGAAATACCATAGAGCTCTTGGGGGCTTTTAATATAATGCTCGCCGAGTCGAGAACAGAAACACAGCCCTGTAAGAAGAAAACTGCTTTTTAACCTAGCAGACAGCATACCTTTAATGAAACTGCTTTTAAATGTTTTATGAAGTTTAAACACACCTGAGACTCGATCTCATTTTCCGATTGCACAAGGGGTCTAATGCGAAGGCAAACATAAATGTGTTCTCTGGATTCCAAGCTCTCTCTCTAAAATACAAAAAAAGAAAAAAGAAACCATAGTAGTTACTGACCAAGTATTTTCTTTGTATGCCTTTTGTCTTAATTTTAAAAAAAAGATTTTATTTTTCCAGCCAACCGTTTCTTCCTCATGTGTAGATTACTTCGCACCTCACCTCTTAACAGGGCAGAGGCTGATCATTTGCTCACTGGCCCCGTGACCAGTGTTCCCTCTAAGCTGAGTTAGTGTGAGCTAGCTCACAGTTTTTTAGCCTCTGGCTCACACATTTTTGTCTTAGCTCAGGAAGGATGGCTCCAGAGCAAACTAATTTATGCAGTAGCCAAATCACTCGCTCACAACTTTAATGCCAGTAGCTCACAAAGTAGAATTTTTGCTCACAAGACTCCACAGCTTAGAGGGAACACCGTGACTCATACTGGGAGCCCTCCTAATGACAAGTCTGCAAACCCTATTTCTGGAAACCACGGTAGATGGGAAGTCTATCAGCTGCAGTTTTCATACTATGATTATAGCAGAATTATAATTTCTTTCTATCCATTGTTATTCTGCCCTTCCTGCGAGGAACTCATGACGGGAAACCTTCCTCCCCCCCTTTGTCCTTACAACGACCTTGTTCAGCTAAGAGAAGATGACTGGCCCAAATTCACCCAGTGTGATTCATAGAGCGGGGACGTGAATCCAGGATTGGATGTGGGGGGGAGAAACAACCCTGGAAACAGAACCCTTATCTCCAGTCCCCCAAAAGTGGGAGGAAGCACCTGCCCAGGTAGCCCTGAGCAGGAGGTACCTGCCCGAGCTGGGCATGGCATGGCCTAGGAAGGGCACATCCCTCTCTGTGACAAGGCCTTCTTCCTCACATCTGCCCTTTGGGGGAGGGCTAGGGTCACCTTTCCCCTCCCCCAACCCAAGTGTCCCTGGAGGGCTGTAACAGAGTAGAGGTCCTCTCCAGGGCCTCACACTGTTCTTAATGGCCAGTTAACACAAACACAATATCAGAGGTAGTCTGCCACCAATTCACTTTCAGAGTTCCCAACAGGTCTGGAGCCAAAGTGACTAAAAATCTCCAGGCTGACACAGGAACACAAATCCAAGAACAAGTCTGCAGTCTCCACCACAGGCTTGAACAAAGACACACAATTGGTAGTAGTAAGACCTAGTAGTCTGAGACACAGGATTTAGACTCTGAAGTTCGTGAGGCTTAATAACCCAGTCCAGGTAAAATATAAATTTAAGTAAAATTGTGCAAAGTTATAAAACACGAGACTTTAGGCAGTGAAGGACAAAACAATAAATCTAGGCTTTTCCAGCATAGCTAATTACTTACAAGCAATGTACAAGCAGTTTACCCGCATAAGGCTTCAAGGTACCAAAGTCTTTGTAGACGCAGAGTGCAAGTCCAGAGTGCATATTCCCATCAGGAGGTATTCCAAGTATTCAAGGCATAGTGAGGGTTGCTTCAGAGTATTGACCAGGCTTGGTCAAGATACCCGAACAATCCCCCCCCCTCACTAAAGACCAAGTTACTTATAGGAAAAGGCTATGAATGATCCAGGCCTGTTGACCATTCACAGTCTTGCAAAGTGATGTCACTCTTGCTAGTAACTAGGGTGACCACATCCCATAATACTTGTTTTTGAGCTATAGGGAAACGAAACTTAAAATTCTTCAAGATGGTTCCATCTCCCTCCCCACACAGGTGCTATCACTTGGGAATGTGTTCATTAATTAATGGCCCCACAGGCTAGCACAGCTAAGTGCCAGCTGCAAGGAGTCAAGGACATAAATCTCCTCCTTATCAGGACCTTTAGGACCTTCTTCTCTGTCTCCATGGTAACCCAGACACCTGTTAGCTTTCTCACAATTTACAGTCTAACAAGCATTCCACGGCCCAAGTAGGCCTTGAGAAGCCTTTGACCAAAGTTTGGTCAAGCAAGCTAGCAAGCAAACTAAAATGGTGTCTGATCTGCATTACAAGGGCACTTCTAAGTCCCACTAGAAATCTCCCTGGTGCCCTTAATGGCCAATCCACCCCCGCTTGAATCTGGGCTTCCCAGATCCCAGTCAAACACTAATCACTACATTATACTGACTTTCCATCTCCAAGGAGGCTTACTTAGGTTGTTTTGCCATTATACACTGGAACAGTGAGATTTTAAAATAAGTGAATTTTGTTTACTGCATCTCGTCTACAGTCTCTCTTAGTCATGGTTCACTTCCAACTTCTTTGCCTTAACTTCTTTATTAAGACAGCAGACCTGGAGTGCATATACACATACCCCACTATTCACAACTGAAACAGCTGTTTTTAATTTTGAAATGGGATTGCAAAGTGCTTACTACCCAGTTCAGAGAGCCAGCATGGTATAATGGTATAATGGAGAACCAGGTTCGATTCTGCACTCCTCCACATGCAGCCAGCTGGGTGACCTTGGGTCAGTCACAGCTCTTTCCACCCAAAAAAATAAGTCTAGCTCACCACCTAATGGTGCATAATGCTAAAAAGAGCTAGTACTTCAGGCAGCCAGACAATCTGAGGATCTCCTGGCTATACCACACGACACGCCATACAATAATTACTACCCAGTTCTATGCTTTGACGTAAGCTCTGCTGAGACCAGCTAGCTTCACTTCCATCAAATCATGCAGAATAATTCAGCCTTACTTGTCTTACCTGGCTGATATCAGAGATGGAGGAAAAGTCTTCGTAGAGATTTCTCTTAATGTCAGTAGCATCCAACGAGCCAATTCTCGGGGTCATCTCAACCGATTTAACAAAGGACGGCCTAGGAACCGCTGGCTTATTCAAATCTGCCTCCATCCTATTTTTAAACAGGAGAGACCTTGTATCAATGCAATGCACAATTGAAATATGGACTGAACCTAGTTTGGTTATGCAAACATTTGAGTCAGAGGCTATAGTTGCGATGCAGTATGTTTTTTAGGCTTACAGTTTGCCTGCTTCAAATAGGCCACCTCCAGGCAGTCTTGACTCTCCTACTCACACTCGCATCCAGACCACTGGGAGAAGTGTGAGGAGCAGAAGTAATGTCATGTGACACACAGGTATGACTTGAAGTAAAAACTGGAGTTTCGCCCTATGGTTTGGGGGGCATTCCAGAGGGTCTTCCCACGTGCTGACATCACACCGGGGTTTTCACCCAGATATGACAACATATCGTGTGACATCATTTCCACTCCTTGCCCTGCCTCTGAAGTGCCAGGAGATGGCTTGGCAACCCAAACATTTTTATTTATTCATTCATTTTATTTATACCCCACTTTCCTCTGCAATGGGGACTCAAAGCGGCTTACAGAGTTCTTCTCTTCTCCATTTTATCAACAACCCTGTGAGGTAGGTTAAGCTGAGACAGTGTGACCGGCCCAAGGTCACTCAGCAAGCCTCTAGACCATGAGTGGGGATTTGAACCTGGGTCTTCTAGATACTAGTCTGGCACTCCTAACCACTACACCACACTGCCTCTCATTGTCTTGTCCTTCTGCCTTGAGCAATTCTGTATCCCTGCATTTGCCTTTCCACAAAGTTAGTTTTGTATGCCTGCATTTGCCTTTCCACAAAGTTAGTTTTCATTATAGATCAGCCAGTGTACAGAATTACATTGCGGAAAGTTACAACACAAAAAAGACAAAAGCCATGACTTGATGCAGTGTTTTCCCAGTCTGTCATTCCACAGAAGCTTATCAGCCAGGATAATCTGCAAGCAGCCCAAAAAAGAGGGGGGGAAGCCAGTGTACAATGCAGGAAACAAAAAAGAACACCACTGGCAAAAAATAATAACGCACAAGCAAGTAAGCAAGTATATAATGATCAAATAAGCATAACAGCAAGTATAATATAAATCAAATAAACATAACAAGTATGATATAAGTCAATAGGCCAAAGTGCAATAATAAATCATAATAGAAGCAAGTCACAGTCTTTCCATGTGTCTACTCCAGCATAGAAGCAATATCAAAGTCCAAATTGGAGTGCAATTCATCAAATTTTCTGAGCCGACGCGTAATCCGGATGCCTGTTGCCGCATTTCGATTAATTCTTTTTCAAGCATGGCTGTAATGGGACCCAGTCTCAAAAGCTGGCATACACTAAACCAGAATGGTCCTTGACTGACCATTCTGGCTTAGTGTATGCCAGCTTTTGAGACTGGGTCCCATTACAGCCATGCTTGAATTAGGATAATCTGCAAGACAGCTTGCCCTCCACTGTGGACATGTCCCAGCAATGCACAACTGCACTGAAGAGGATGCTGCTCCAATATGTGGAATGCAAAGCTCAAGAGACCCTGACAGTTAATTGTCAACAGTCAAATATAAACACGGGAAGTCAGTAAGGCTACTAGTTATAGATGATTTCTGTTACACACCTATAACAATGTGTGAAAAGATACACATACACGAGACTCACACCTGCTTCTTGACTAGGTCTGTGGCCAAATGTAACAGAACAGCATCTCTGCCATCGCTTCTGAAGGCGCTATAGGGCAAAGCTCTAATACTGAAAATATTGAAAACAGATCAGCCAATGTCATAATGCCCCTATATAAATCAATGTGTTACCCGAACCGGTCCAATATGGTTCTGGGAGCCCAAGTCAACTCTGCTTACAGAGGATGAGCGGTGCGTGAGTTCTAACCCGTGTATCCAGAGGTCAGATTGGCGTCCGAAAGCTCACTATTTCCCAAGGAAGTCAGACAACACACTGGTTTTATGAATAAATGTTGCCTCTTTACTAAAGCAGTTTCTTCAAACATACATAAATAGATGCATACAAGATTCACACAGCTCCTTAGTTACAGTAGTATATAGAAACAATTAAAGCATGGAAAATAACAAAAGCATCAAATAAGGGGGATGACTTCACAAATAGGCGGCTATACTTATCTGAGGTCCGCTGAGAAGAAATCTCCTCCTAGGAAAAAGGGGGGGCAACTAACGTATCAACTGGTGAACTCTGAACACACAGAGGCCGGTCCTGCCACGCCACGTGTGCGTTCCCTGGTCGCGACTCCAGGGAACTTAGAGAGTCACCTGAAGCACCCTAGTGCTCTAAGGGGGAGAGCAGAAGCTGGAGAGAAGAGAAGAGGGCGAGACAAAGGCCCGTTTCCCTTTTTACCAGCTCTGTTCTGGGCATGGCTTTACCTGTCATAAATCTTCAGATCCGTCCTCTATTCTAAAGCTATAGGTCCGCTAAGGGGTGATGTCCCAAAGGCAGTGGGCAATATGAGAATATTCTGTCCCTACATCAAAGTGGAGTCATGTGGTGATGTGTGAAACCTCCGTTTCCTTGGCGACCTTTGGAGTAGAGATGAGCCTGGTCCTCAGGGCAATAAAACAGTATTGTCTTTCGATGCCCAAACCAGATAGCAGGAAGGGAGTTGGTAGTTTCCATAATCCATCAAGGGTGGTCACGCCTGGTGCATCTCCAAATGTCTCCTGGTGCATACCGGTGATGACCTCTTTGGGCCAGGGGCACAATGGAAAATTCCAGTGAAAGCATGTGCGCTGTAGCGGGCATCTCGGCCGTGCCCATCAGGGACAGGGTGAGGTGTAAGGCCAGCTATTCAAGCGCATGGCAGCAAACATACACAACAAAGGGCTCTGAGTCCCAAAAGCACAGATACATAGACATTTGAGCAATACTTCATAAGCACAACACATATAAAATGCAAATACAAGCCCACATGGTAACAGAACACCCGTCCCCGATCCATCCCTTTGGCCTGAAAACGCACATTTGAAAGGTACTAGCAACAGAGCACTACCTTCCGGATGATGCATGGCAACTCCAGGCATCTGGTCGGGGAAGCGCTGGTAGCCCATCACAGCCAGTGCCGTTCCCCGTCCCACACATGCGCACAACCATGCTACTGCTGGTTTGCTGCACAACGTGTGATCGGGTGCCAGAGCACAAAGCCGCGGGGGCACGTCGGATCATGCAAACCCACACTTTTTTGCTCCAGCTCTAATTTGCCTCT
>NW_015177082.1:135451-145852 GCF_001447785.1 Gekko japonicus | reverse complement strand
TGGCCCCACTGGTGGACCTCCTGATGGCACTGGTATTTCTGGCCACTGTATGACAGAGTGTTGGACTGGATGGGCCTTTGGCCTGATCCAACACTGGCGTCTCTTATGTTCTTACCCAGCCAAGGCATATAGCAGATATACTTTTAAGAAAACCTTAAAACAAAGAGATTAAACTCCAAGGCAGTATAGGAAATGAAAACAGAGAATGGAATTTAACAGAGCCATCCTACGGAAACATGCATGCAGCCAAAACAACGTTAAGCATGTTAGAGCAGCAAGTACCAAGAAGTCTACTATTATATTCAGTTGTTCCCTGCCCACCAAACAGTTTCGCAGCATGTAGTTCAAGCTGTATAGTGAGGGAGAGAGAAATGACAGCAAGGAGAAGGATTTTTACCTATCCTGTCCTGCATGGGGAAATATTTGGGGCAAGTAAGCCACTAGGCAGTCAGTGATCTAAGCAGGCCTTAAAAAGGTAAAGGTTCCCTTGCTCGAAAGCCAGTCGAGTCCGTCTCTAGGGTTGCGGTGCTCATCTCTGTTTCAAAGCCGAAGAGCCAGCGCTGTCCAAAGACGTTTCCGTGGTCATGTGGCCAGCATGACTAAACACCAAGGCGCAAGGAACGCTGTTACCTTCCCACCGAAGTGGTACCTATTTATCTACTTGCAATTTCTTGCTTTCAAACTGCTAGGTTGGCAGGAGCTGGAACTAGAGACAGGAGCTCACTCCGTCATGTGGCACTCAGGTCTCGAACTGCTGAACTACCGACCTTCCACAGCCTGCAAATTGGGGTAAAACAGGTCAGGAGGAAGAAAATTAAATCCAGGTGATGCCAGATGTTTTCTGGGGAAACCATTTCTCCTGTATTGTATCTCCTTAGGGTGCAGGGATGGGAGGATGCTAGATTTCACTTCCAAATGTTTTCCTAGGCTGGTCTTTAACTGGAATCCATTTTGAGTCACTTCTAGGCCAGGCAGTGTGTTGTATGTATGATATTTGGAGTGATATTCGATGAAGGGTGTTTGGACTTTTTTCTCTCTGGCTGCCAAACTACTCCTTCAGATCGAAGAGGAGTCTGACTGCTAACATTACCTGAGTGTGTACCCTGATTAACACAGTAAGCTTATGCTTCAGTACACAAGGACAGGGTTAGGCTACATGATGGGGAATTTACTTGCAAGTAAACATACACAGAATGACCAGAAAGGGGGAAACCTCATCATGACCACAGCTAAAGCACAAGCCTATTCATCTTATTTCCAATTAAGAAGAAGCTATTTCATGAAATAAACCACACAAGAAATTATGCAAGGTATTCAGCAGTTAACATACAAAACAAATTGAATCTATTTCCTCTCACGTCCTGGACTCAATCACTCTCACAACCAGTGTTCCCTCTAAGCTGAGCTAGCTCACAGTTTTTTTTAGTCTCTGGCTCACACATGTCTCAGCTCAGGAGGGATGGCTCCAGAGCAAATGAATTCATGCAGTAGCCAAATCGCTCACTCACAAATTTAATGCCGGTAGCTCAAAAAGTAGAATTTTTGCTCACAAGACTCCACAACTTAGAGGGAGCATTGCTCACAATACTCTTTTAGCAGCAAGATTTATTTATTTGGAGGTAAAGAGATTCCAAGCATACATAGATTCTGTGCCAGAATTGGCCACCAGATGCCAGGTCCAACCCTATACGATAAGCAGGACAGCCCCCCCTACACCAACCACACAATCAATATTCACAGTCACCTGCAAACTAACGGTTACATTCCAAGGTCAAGCAAGACACTGAGATCATGCAGTTCCCAGGGTCTCCCACGCACTACACAAGCTCAAGCAGACATTCACACCAGCATCCACTCCCCCCCCCATCCTGGCAGAGAAGATAAATGGTACTGGAGATAAAAGGTTTAAGAAAACAGTTAGCCCCTAACTCAACAGACCAGGAGTTTGCCTAGACAGCATTCTATGGCAAGCGAGGCTGGAGCTTGACATTTCCAAGCAAAACGTATTATTCAAAGCAACCCCTAATACTTAAACAGGTTAAATGCCATATTTTACATGATTGCACCTGTACTAAATCAACTTTGAGCTGACATACCCACCCTTACTTCCATTCCAAGTGAACATATTCCCAGCTTGTTCTTATATTTTCTTTCCCATTAAGTGTGAGAGAAGGGATTATTACTTACTTTAAAATCCTCAGTGGTACATCCACATCAACAAGTCATCCCCCACAATGGCTTGATGTCAGCTTCAAACTCCAGCAAGATGTCAGTCACCTCCTTGATAAGAGAGCTGCAAGCTCAGCATCCTTTGCCACACCAGATTTACCACAGTCACCTAGCAATCAAAGGAAGCGGCTGCCCCACCTGGTAGAGATCAGACAGGGTCAGTGTCCTCTCTTTGAAACACAGGTGTCTCTGACGGATTGAACTCTGTAGCTGCCAAAGAGTTAGCCCAGAATTGCCAAGAGGCAAGGTTCTCATTGGCATGACCTGCTATTGTCCCTCCTGGCCATATCAAATCTTTCCTTATAACCGAAGGAATTGCTTATTTCAGATGTTTGTTATTTATGATTGGCATGACTTGGGTTTGCTTCAGGTAAGATCAAAGAATCTCTTCCAATCTCACCTGAACACCTCAGTCTGATCATGTAGTTAGGAGAAAAGGCAGGGCTGCAAAGCCTTAATGCTGTTTAGCTGGCTTGGCCTTTCCTGCTCCTCAGCTTTACAGCAATTACATGGTCTGCAATTAGGGCCGCCAGGTCCCTCCAGGTCACCCACAGGGGATGGGGGGAAGGTTGCCAGCTCCTGGCTGGGAAACGCCTGGAGATTTGGGAGGGGAGCCTGGGGAGGACAAGGACCTCAGAGGGGTACAATGCCCTAGAGTCCACCCTCCAAAGCAGCCTTTTTCTCCGGGGGAACTCATCTCTGTAGATCAGAGGGTCCCGGGTCCCACCTGGCAACTGGCATCCTTAGGCATGAGCCCTAGATAGCAGATAGATCCCCCCCAGTTGCCACCAGTGTCCCCTCTGAGTTAGTGTGAGCTAGCTCAAAGTTTTTTAGCTTCCTGGAGAAGGAAATGGCAACCCACTCCAGTACTTTTGCCAAGAAAACCCCATGGAAAGTACCAAAAGGCTAAAAGATATGACGCCGGAAGATGAGCCCCTCAGGTCGGAAGGTGTCCAATATGCTACTGAGGAAGAGCAGAGGGCAAGTACAAGTAACCCCAGAAAGAGTGAAGCGGCTGGGCCAAAGCCGAAAGGATGCTCAGTTGTGGATGTGTCTGATGGTGAAAGGAAAGTCCGATGCTGCAAAGAACAATACTGCATAGGAACCTGGAATGTAAGATCTATGAATCAAGGTAAGCTTGACGTGGTCAAAAATGAGATGGCAAGACTGAACATCGATATCCTAGGAATCAGTGAACTAAAGTGGACAGGAATGGGCGAATTTAACTCAGAAGACCATTATATCTACTACTGTGGCCAGGAATCTCGTAGAAAAAATGGTGTGGCCTTTATAGTCAACAAGAGAGTGCAAAAGGCAGTACTGGGATACAATCTCAAAAATGACAGAATGATTTCTGTCCGATTCCAAGGCAAACCATTCAACATCACAGTAATCCAAGTCTATGCCCCAACCACTGATGCAGAAGAGGCTGAAGTGGACCGGTTCTATGAAGACCTACAACACCTCCTAGAACTAACACCAAAAAATGATGTCCTCATCATCATAGGGGACTGGAATGCTAAAGTAGGAAGTCAAAAGGTAACTGGAATAACAGACAAGTTTGGCCTTGGAAAGCAAAATGAAGCAGGGCAAAGGTTAACAGAGTTTTGTCAAGAGAACACACTGGTCATAGCGAACACCCTTTTCCAACAACCTAAGAGGCGACTCTACACATGGACATCACCAGATGGGCAACACCGAAATCAGATTGACTATATAATTTGCAGTCAAAGATGGAGAAGCTCTATCCAGTCAGTAAAAACAAGACCTGGAGCTGACTGTGGTTCAGATCATGAGCTACTCATTGCAAAATTCAGACTTAAACTGAAGAAAATTGGGAAAACCACGAGGCCATTCAGGTTTGACCTAGATCGCATCCCTGATGAATATACAGTAGAGGTGAAGAATAGATTCAAGGGTCTGGATTTGATAGATAGAGTGCCTGAAGAACTATGGACAGAGGTTCGTGACATCGTACAGGAGGCAGCAATCACCACCATCCCAAAGAAAAAGAAATGTAAGAAAGCAAAGTGGCTTTCTGATGAGGCTTTACAAATAGCAGAGGAAAGAAGGAAAGCGAAAGGCAAAGGCGAAAAGGAAAGATTTACCCAACTGAACGCAGATTTCCAGAGAACAGCAAGGAGAGATAAGGAGGCCTTCCTGAATGAACAGTGCAAAGTAATAGAAGAAAACAATAGAATGGGAAGGACTAGAGATCTCTTCAAGAAAATTGGAGAAATCAAGGGAGCGTTCCATGCAAAGCTGGCCATGATAAAGGACAAAAACGGTAGGGACCTAACAGAAGCAGAAGAGATTAGGAAAAGATGGCAAGAATACACAGAAGAACTATACAAGAAAGACCTCGATGTCCTTGACAACCACGACGGTATAATCACTGACCTCGAGCCAGACATCCTGGAATGTGAAGTTAAATGGGCCTTAGAAAGCATTGCTAACAACAAAGCTAGTGGAGGTGATGGTATTCCAGCTGAGCTATTCAAAGTCTTAGAAGATGATGCTGTTAAAGTGCTGCACTCCATTTGCCAGCAAATTTGGAAAACGCAACAGTGGCCACAGGATTGGAAAAGGTCAGTATACATTCCAATCCCAAAGAAGGGCAATGCCAAGGAATGTTCAAACTATCGCACAATTGCACTCATATCACACGCTAGCAAGGTCATGCTCAAGATCCTACAAGCTAGGCTTCAACAGTACGTGGATAGAGAACTACCAGAAGTACAAGCTGGGTTTCGAAGAGGTAGAGGAACTAGAGATCAAATTGCCAACATTCGCTGGATTATGGAGAAAGCAAGAGAGTACCAGAAAAATATCTACTTCTGCTTCATTGACTATGCTAAAGCTTTTGACTGTGTGGATCACAACAAACTATGGCAGGTCCTTAAAGAGATGGGAGTACCAGACCACCTCACATGTCTCTTGAGAAACCTGTATAAGGGCCAAGAAGCGACAGTTAGAACCGGATATGGAACAACTGATTGGTTCAGCATAGGAAAAGGAGTACGACAAGGATGTATATTGTCACCTTGCTTATTTAATATATATGCAGAGTACATCATGCGAAATGCTGGCCTGGATGAATCACAAGCGGGAATTAAGATTGCTGGGGAAAAGATCAACAACCTCAGATATGCAGATGATACCACTCTAATGGCTGAAAGTGAAGAGGACCTAAAGAGCCTCTTGCTCAGAGTAAAAGAGGAGAGCGCAAAAGTGGGCTTGAAGCTCAACATCAAAAAAACTAAGATCATGGCATCCGGCCCCATCACTCCTTGGCAAATAGAAGGGGAAGTCGTGGAAGTAGTGACAGACTTCACGTTCCTGGGATCCCAGATCACCGCAGACTGTGACAGTAGTCATGAAATTAAAAGACGCCTGCTCCTTGGGAGGAAAGCGATGGCGAACCTAAACAGCATGATAAAAAGTAGAGACATCACCCTGCCAACAAAAGTCCGCATGGTCAAAGCAATGGTATTCCCAGTAGTCATGTATGGCTGCGAGAGTTGGACTATAAGGAAGGCCGAGTGCCGAAGAATAGATTCTTTTGAACTATGGTGCTGGAGAAGACTCTTGAGAGTCCCTTGGACTGCAAGAAGATCAAATCAGTCAATCCTAAAAGAAATCAACCCTGACTGTTCCCTGGAAGGCCAGATAATGAAACTGAAGCTCAAATACTTTGGCCACCCAATGAGAAGAGAGCACTCCCTGGAGAAGACCCTGATGCTGGGAAAGATTGAAGGTCAAAGAAGACGGGGACGGCAAAGGATGAGATGGTTAGACAGTGTCATAGATGCAACGAACATGAAATTGAGCCAACTTCAGAGGACGGCGGAAGACAGGAGGGCCTGGCGGGAGATGATCCATGGGGTCGCGAAGAGTCGGACTCGACTGTGCGACTGAACAACAAACACACATTTTTGTCTTAGCTCAGGAAGGATGGCTCCAGAGTGAACTAGTTTATGCAGCAGCCAAATTGCTTGCTCACAACTTTAATGCCCGTAGCTCACAAAGTAGAATTTCTGCTCACAAGACTTCATAGCTTAGAGGGAGTACTGGTTGCCATACATTCGTGTCTCCCAAGAGGTGGTAACCAATACTCCCTCTAAGCTGTGGAGTCTTGTGAATAAAAATTCTACTTTGTGAGCTACTGGCATTAAAGTTGTGAGTGAGCAATTTGGCTCCTGCGTACACTAGTTTGCTCTGGAGCCATCCTTCCTGAGCTAAGACAAAAATGTGTGAGCCGGAGACTAAAAAACTGTGAGCTAGCTCACACTAACTCAGCTTAGAGGGAACACTACCCAGGGGGGCCTCTTCTTTCCCATACCTGGGACCCCCGTAATCAAACTCCTGCGACCCGCCTCATAGCAGCCAAAGCATTCCCTTAGGCATGCCTGTACCACGGTACAGTCTCACTGCAGGGCACTCTTTCTACAGCTTTCCCGCCCACTTCCAAATTAAAAGACGAGGAAAGCAGCGCTCTCCCTGCTTCTGTGAAATCTTCCCAGGCAATGCAGAAAAGGGAGCCTCCCTCAAAACCAACAACTCCCCAGGCGACAAGATACAGCAGCGGGAGGGGGGGGGAGCCTTGGGGAGCCTTCCCTTGTGCCGCGCGGCCCTGACCCAAGCTCGAGTCTCATGCTTGCTTTTGAAAACGGAGTAAAGCAACCCCGCTTGGCAACCCACTCACCGAACTCCCGGCGCCACGCGTAACTCGACCCTAAGAGCCAGGACGACGGCACCACCGCCAATGTGCAAAACAAGTCTTCCTCCTTACCGAAGGCCACCCGAGCCGCGGGTTCTTTTCAAATCCAACCAATAGAGGCACGTTGAGCCGCGAGTCTCATGGGAATGCGCCATGGAGCTTGCTGGGAAAGGTAGTTTTCTCTGCAGATGCGGTATAGGGGGTGGTGGTTCAGCGCGAAGCTCTTTTGAGAAACTCCTTTACAGACGCTCCCATCATGCGATGCATGTTTGGTCGAAAGTAAACCTACCCGGGATCAGTGAGAGCCGCACCCCCTGGTAACCGATTGCACTTTGCATTCTTGTTCTTAAGGGAGGAGTTTTGTTGGCTTATTTTCAAAGCGCGGAGGGAGCAGCACAGGCGAACACACACCTGCCTCTGCAAGTTACCTAAAAGCGATGCTCTTGGCTACAGGTCAAGGTTGCAAAACCTTCCTATGCCCCACGCCAATGGACCACACGTGTGTGTGTGTCTGTGTGTTTTAATCAGCTTGTTCACGCTTCCAATCACGGTTCTCCCAGTCCAACACACACACCCCCTTTGCAATCTCAACCTCCATCAACTGGGGCGGGCATTAACCAAACAACAGTAGCGCAAAAAACAGTGGGATGCTTTACAGAAGTTCAAGACCAATATTTTAGAAAAGAAAACACGGAACTTAACCCTTTCTAACCCAAAATCCCCCCAGAACAGGCATTAAACACACTAGTGACCAAAAAAACGTGGATGCGTTACACACGCTTGAAACCAATATTTTAGAAAAGAAAACAGAACGCTCGAAGTTTCATTAACTCTTTCCAGCCCAAAATGTCTCTGGGACACCCCAGAACATGCCAGAAAGGGTATTATTAGACATACAATAGTACCACAAAAACCAATGGGATGCATTACACATACTGAAATATTTTAGAAAAGGAAATGTGGAACTTTTGTGCTTTTATTAACCCTTTCCAGAGAGCCAGTTTAGAACGGTAATTGGTGTATTTTGGTGTAGTGGTTAAGTGTGCGTACTCTAATCTGGGAGAGCCGGGTTTGATTCCCCACTCCTCCACTCTCACCTGCTGATGTGACCTTGGGTCAGCCACAAGCTCTGGCACAGCTGTTCCTGAAAGAGCAGTTTGTGGCAGAGTTCTCTCAGCCCCACCAACCTCACAGGGTGTCTGTTGTGGGGAGGGGAAGGGAAAGGCGTTTGTAAGCCGCTCTGAGACTCCAAGTGAAGGGCGGGGTATAAATCCAAGCTCTTCTTCTTCTCTTTCCAGGTCAAAATGCTTCCTGAACACCCTGGAACAAGTCAGAACGGCAGTAAACAAACAAAAGAACCACAAACAACAATGAGTTGGATTACAGACACAACAAAACATGGCACTCTTAAGCCTTTATTAACCCTTTCCAGGCCAAAATGCCTCCAAAACACCCTGAAACAGGAAGTAAGGGCATTAAACAAACAATGGTGCTGCAAAAAGCTGTGGGATGCATTACAGACACTCAAGAAAAATATTTTAGAAGTGAAAATCAGAAATCTTGCACTTTTATTAACCCTTTCCAAGCCAAAATACCTTTGGAAAACCACAGACAATACCAGAACATGCATTAAACAAATTACATTATTCTGATCAACCGTGGGATACATTAAAGGCACTCCAGAACAGTATTTTGGAAATCAAAATGCAGAAATATTGTGCTCATTAACCCTTTCCTTGTCAAAATGCCTCTGGAACATCACAGAATGAGCCAGAAATGGCATTAAGCAAATAATAGTGTCATAAAATAAAGTGGGATACTTTAAAGGCACTCTAGGCGTATATTTTGGAAAATACACTGCAGAAGGAGCATACTTTTATTAGCCCTTTCAGTTCTTTATTCAGCTTTCCAACCCAAACTAAGCCAGTGTTTGCAGCACTAGTTTTGTTCACATTCATGCACTGTGCTCTAGTGACATCCTCCCCTTTCCTTTATTATTGCACTTACCTTCATTTTGACCCACTGCCTGAATTAAGACAGTATATTTCAGGTGGCTCCACAGAAGGGGTATAGTACAGTGGTTGAAGATTCTGCAGAACATTCAGTCCTTGGCATGTTCAGTTAAAGAAGAATCACTGCAAGCCAGCCTAGAAAACATCTATGTTAGAAAACCTGGGACGACTACCACCAGTCTGAATAGATATGACTGGCTATGTGGAGCAATGCTTAAAGCAGTTTCAGTTGTTCGGTTGTTTATATACATTATTAATATGACATCTCTGTTTGATTGTTAGTTGGTTAAATACTGCACCAGGTCTCATGGAACTCTAACAAACCAACTGATGTGCAAGTGGGGGTCCTACAAAAACCCTCGGGATTCCCTTCCACTGCCATCCCCTGGTCCTGTGCTGTGTAGCCTCCAGCCAGCTGAGGCCATGATTTAAGACCCAAGCTTGGAGCTGAAAGCATGCTGTAAGGTATCCAGTCCAGACAAGTCCAGAGACAAATGCAGAGCTTCGCTCCAAAAGACAATGGACTATGCGGATCCTAGCCCACTCCAATCAGGGGGCTAGGTTCCCGGCCGAGAGCCTATGGACTCTCGGCCACTGTAAATAACCTATAGGGAAGTAGGGGTGTGTTTTGGGTGGCGGTCTCTCGGGGTTATAAGCCGGCCTGTGAGCCGGCCAAAGTCGTCTTGTTCCAGATAGAATAAAGTATGCTTTGCTGAAATCCTCACCGTTTGCGTACTTTTCACTGGCGACGAGGATGGCATCCATCTCCCTCGGAACAGAGACCACGTTCAGGACATCGCCGTGAGCCGCCGCGCTGAAGTTGCCACCGCCGCCAGCATCGAGCATCTTCAAGAAGTGCTGCTCACCGCACCACTCCCGAGCTCCGAGCATCGTGCCGCTGACCCTGAGAGCAGCACCGCACCGCTCCGCCTCTACGCAATGCTAAGTATTGCCCCGCTGACCCTGAGAGCAGCACTGCACTGCTCCGCCATCTACGCCGCTCACTTTCACATGGAACCCGTAAGATGGCTGCCGCATCAGAGAGTCTCCCAGTCTTCGACATCTCCCAACCCTCGCAGTGGGAGACCTGGCTGGAAACTCTCGAGAGCCACTTCACCATCCACAAAGTGGTGGAGCCAGATATAAAAAAGGCATACCTGTTGCACCACTGCGGGATGGAGACCCATCTCCTGCTTAAGGACCTAATAGCACCCAAGCTGACCAAAAACGAGTCGTACAACTCCTTGGTCAAGGCGCTGACTTACCATCTGGCTCCCAAACCAACGAAGTTTGTGGAGCACCTGGACTTTTTCGCGAAGGTCCAGGGCCCCAACGAGACCGCCTCAGATTTCCTGGTGGCTCTGCGGCGGAGTGCAACCAGGTTCTCCTTCTCCAACCTAGCTGAAACTCTCCTCAACCAGTTCCTTGTGGGACTCCGAG
>NW_015177082.1:104386-135255 GCF_001447785.1 Gekko japonicus | reverse complement strand
AGAGGGATCCCCCTGCAGCATGGAGATTGAGACAGGGTCGACCTACTCCATTATCTCCACTTTCCTTTTCCTTTTCGGCCAGCGAACGACGCCCCACACCACTACGGGGCGCAGAGCTACTTCTGGGCCGCCACCTGGAAACCCGGTTGGATCGTCTGCACCCCGACCGGGCATCGACAGAGGCACCGGGCACGGAGACGCACAAGGCAGCCAGGTGTTTCTTCCCAGAAGATCCCGTGTACGCACGGAACTACACCAGGGGGCCCACCTGGATCCCAGCATGAGTCATACGAGTTAAGGGCTCCAGATCGTATGAGGTCTCTTGTAAGGATGGCCAAGTTCTACACTGGCACATCGACCAGCTACGCCGCCGGACGATGCCATTGGACCCCGAGGACTCGGACATGGCCGAGGTTCCAGAGACCTCACCCCAGGCCCAACTCCCGGTGGCCGACCCCCGGCCTCTACCCTTGGTTGAACCCGAGACACCTCTTCTGGAGGTGCCGGGGACGCCGGCACCACTGCCCCTGGCGCCTCTCCTGGCCAGCTCACCTCCAAGGGCTCCTGGGGTAGAAGCCGCAGCAGTCCCAGAACCTTGCCGCTCTACCCGCACCAGGAAGTTACCAGCCCACCTGAAGGACTTTGTCTGTGGGTGCATTGCGGACCACGGGGGGAGGGGTGTAATGTATCCAGTCCAGACAAGTCCAGAGACAAACGCAGAGCTTCGCTCCAAGAGACAATGGACTATGCCGATCCTAGCCCGCTCCAATCAAGGGGCTAGGTTCAGGGCCGAGAGCCTATGGGACTCTCATCACTGTAAATAACCTATAGGGAAGTAGGGGTGTGTTTTGGGTGGCGGTTTCTCGGGGGATATAAGCTGGCCTGCGAGCCGGCCAAAGTCGTCTTGTTCCGGATAGAATAAAGTACGCTTTGCTGAAATCCTCTCCGTTTGCGTACTTTTCACATGCCCTGGACATTTTTAGCCCTGACCCACTGCAGAAGACCCTGCTGCCTGCCACTCCCACCCAATCCTGTATTGTTCTCCCTTCCTGTAATCTGGCCAAGGTCCTTTCCACAGCACTCCCATAGGTCATCCCTACCAACCTTTTCATGGGAATCTTCAGGTGCTAGGCAACCCAACATTTCAGGCAGTTTTGTGTAATGTCTGAGCAAGATGAAACATTGATAGCTAATTTGGACGGATTGTAACCCCCATTTCTGGGATGGAAGGCGACATCATATAGCAATGACAAGCCACCTCTTCTTCTCACTTGTTTTGAAAGCTCCTTGCTGGCATTTCCACGTTGGCTGTACCATGACACAGAACTCCCATTTTTAATTCCACATTTCAGATTTTATGCAAACCGAGGTATCCCTCATGTTTGTAGAAAGATATCTCCTATCTTTCAGTGACTCCTAGCTCTACCTAGGGTTGTTGCAGATGTAAGTTACCTCCATACTGTTGGAAATATGTGAGTTGCAAGGTCTAAGATTCAGTCATTATAGGGTTAATCTGTTGTTTACCTCATGGGCTATTATTTAGCCTGACCTGGAAGGAAACCTGGCACAGAGCCAATGGAAAGATAGCCCGGGAAAACTGAAGTCTGTTTCTTTTTAAATTATTTTTATTAAGTTTTTCTCAAAAGTAAGTAATAGTCAGTAGTATTAAACATACAGAACAGCATAAACAGTTTGCAAAGCATTGATTTTACTACATTGTTAACAAGAGCAATTTAATAACTATAACCCTTGTGTTTAGGTAGATATAAAAATGAACTAATGCAAAGAAGTAATAGTGTGTGTCCCATATAATTATATCATAACAATGTCACAACTAGGCATTGCGGTATAGTCAAAGACGTAGAGTTCAGTAGTCTAGTAATTTGAAGTATAGAGGATTTTGGGGGTGAGAGTCCAAAGCTGAGATGTATTCCATAAATGGGGTCAATTTCTCCGTAAAACTGGATGATTTAGTACAGATGTCTGATTGAAGTAAATGGTCAGTGATTTTTTTCAAGAATAAGGTGATCCCAAACGTTGTTTAGCCAGTTGGTACAAGTTGGAGCCTTGCCTGATTTCCATTTAGAGGCTATCAATGTTTTAGCAGCCACTATGAGGCTAGTGATCAAATCGTGACTGAACGTTGGTATGTTTTTTTATTTCCAGATGCCCAAAAAGAGTAGAGTTGGGTCGAGTGGTACTTCGTAACCTGTGACTAGTTTTATTTGGTGTAGAATGTCAATCAGGTGACTTCCCTCTAGGGGTCAAGAAGAAAGAGAATCTCCACTGTTGTGTGACCATGTGGTCTGTCTGTCTGTAGCTGTAAAGATGTAGTTCCAGGTATCTTTGTTATTTTGTAGATTTCCATGTGTACCCTACCCTTAGAAATAAAGATTTTTAGAAGATGCACCATAAAAAACTAGTCCCTCCGAGGTACTCGTTTCTGGAAACCGCAGGGCAAGGGCGAGCGTCTGATTGCGTTTCCGGTGGTAGGTCGTGGCATCCGGTGCCCGCCCATGTCCCGTGGCGAAAAGCGTTTTTTCCCCCAAGTCTCCACGAGATGCGCACAAGAAGCCAACGGCGCATGCGCACACTTTGGTTTAAAAAAACCCACAAACCCATTTGCCACGGCAGCGGCGCCTAGCCATTGCTGCTGTGATTGCACCGCACCGCTTCTTTGCCGCTCCACAGGATTGTCGTATGATCGGCACCTCCCCCCTGAACCACAGGACGTCGGCGGGACGTATGATCCGGCGGCCGCACGGTAGTTCGCCCCGGGGCAAACAGCCACGCCTCCCCCCCGCGATATCCGGCCCATGTGACCGGGGCCTCTGTATTTTGCCTGTTTTTCCCAACACATACTATGTAAAACATCACTGCCTGTTTCCTCTACTAAGGAGACAAGACATTTTTCTGCAGACCTGTTGGTAACCGTGGCTCCAGCCCACTTTATCATATAAACTGAATGAACTTCCAGACAGTAGAATCATATCCACAGCAAAAGGAAATGGGGGGAAATGGGCAGAAATCCCATGAAATGCAAGAGATAGAGTTTGTGATATTTGTGCAACATTCAGAACTGTACAGTATAAGCACAGTGATTACTGACAACAAACTTACCTTAAGCAATTTCATTCTTAGAGTAGATAACAAAGTGTCAATTTTATTTAAACAAATAGTACAAATTACTGGAAAATTCTATCCCAGCAGTTTCTCTGGATTCTCCATCTGAAGTCCCTTAAGGTTATGTTTCAATAAATCTATTACCACAACACTCTTTTTTGCTGCAACAGACTAGGGTGGCCATCTGACTAAATAAGAATTATCTGAGTATTCCTATGTCTTGCAAAATCCACATATGTGGCATATTAGTAGAAAGAAGTATGAACGTACAATTTAACACACAAACACTACTATTCATTCTTAGAACGAAATGCCGTCTTTAATATTTAGTATTATGATTGCATAGCAAAATAAATCCAAGACTGACAAACTAAAATTTAAAATCAGTAATAAAAATTAGCTGAGGTTATAGCTAAGTGATCTAGTAATTAAGAGCCAGTATGGGGTGGAGAGCCAGTCTGGCGTAGTAGTTAAGAGTGACAGACTCTGTCTGGGGAACCAGGTTTGATTCCCCAGTCCTCCACATGCAGCCAGCTGGGTGACCTTGGGTCAGTCACAAGTTCTCTCATAGCTGTTCTCTCAAGAGCAGTTCTCTCAGAGCTCTCTCAGTCCCACCTACCTCACAGGGTGTCTTGTCAGGAGAGGAAGGGAAGGAGATTGTAAGCCACTCTGAGTGAAGGGCAGGTATAAATCCAACTCTTCTTCTTCTTCTAAAATAATTGGTGCAGGTAGCCCTAATCTTCGTGGAATCTCATAGCAGAAAGACAAAGAGAGTAACAGCTACCCAGCACCTCTCCTGAAACCAATGCTCAGGTAGAAATGCAACCACTCAACTGTGGAACACCCCCCTCCCTACACCATTCCGGAGGCATTTTTGCCTGGAAAGGGTTGATAAGTGTACAATATGTCTGTGTTTTGATTTCCAGACCACTGTTCTAGAGTGCCTTTAATGCATCCCACTGTTGATTGTGGTACTGTCATTTGTTAAAGTCTGTTCTGGTCCGGTCTGTGGTTTTCCAGAGGCATTTTGGCCGGGAAAGGGTTAATAAATGCTGGATATTTCTGTGTTTTGATTTCCAAAATATTGCTCTGGAGCGCCTTTAACACATCCCATGATTTTTAGTGGTGCTGTTAGTTGTTTAATGCCCTTTCCGGCCTGCTCTGGGGGCATTTGGGGCTGGAAAATGTTTTCTTTCCTAAACTATCGGTCTACAGTGTCTGTAATGCATCCCACTGTGTGTGTGTGTGTAGGGGGGGTGTTTTTGTTTGTTGCGGTATTAATGATAGTTTAATGCCCGTTCCGGCTTTTACCTTGTCCCAATTTCTGGGGCCTCCTCACTAGTCGCTGCCAGTGGAGAACGCTAATCCAGAGTCAGCCTCTGAAGCCAGTGCCGTAGCTATCTGAGACCACTGCAGCAAAACCAAAAGAGAGTCGCGGGGCGCCTTAAAGACCAACACATTTATTGATGCATTCGCCAGAGGCTGGGACAGGAATCAGCAACCTTCCTTATACACCACCACCACCACCACCCTTAACTGTCCTGTGCAAAAGACAAGCACTTTGCACCTGTATTTTCCCTGCGCTTTGCAAAGATAGCTGCCTCAACTAAACTTCCGTCGTGTGCACCGCTTTGCAAAGATAGCTGCCTCAACTAAAATTGTGTGCACAGCTAGTAAGCTAGTAAGAAAACAAGGCTGTTTGAGCCTGATCCCTTCCTCGGTCACATGCAGAAATTCAATCCATTGAACCTGTTCAGAGAAATGTTGGGTCGGCATGGCCGACTACAAATCCCAGCAGACTCCGCCGTCAATCCTTCCTTGCGGCCGGGACTGAAGGGGGAGGAGAGAGCCACGTGAGTACCGTTTGTCGCTCTGCCTCCCCCAGGGAGCGACGGCAGCTGGCACGGGGCAGATCGTATTGCGAAATGTTGGTATTGACACGTGGCTCTTCCGCCGGTCCCAGGGAGCAGGGCAGAGAACAAGGAGGGAGGTGCTGGCAAACGCCATGGAGCAGACAAGGGAGCGTCAGGACATTCCTCTCGAGACGCGATTATTAAATAGTTGAATGGGACAGACGCTGTGTAGAGGCAACTGGAGGGGTGACCGGATCTAGGACAGACTGGCGCGGCCTGTTGGTGAACGCGTTCTCCCCTGGTGGAAGGAGGCGGTGTGGATTGCTATAGACGGGGCACCCGAGGTGGTCGGTCGGTGCCTTGCAAGTGTGGCTCGTGGGCTTCCCCCCCACACACACATCTAGTAACGATGGGACAAGCCCATGGCCGTATGAATCATCTGCTCACCCTTGGCAGAGAGCTTGGGGGTGAAGAGTGGTGTGCAACTTGATTCTCCGCCTGCTCACAGGGAATGATGTCCAAATGATTCTATGCCGCTATTAGACCTAGTGCTGAGATGGTTTCAAGGGGTAGTAGGCGTTTCTCTAAGATTTCCGGTAACCCTTTTCATTCCCCCAGTTTTTAGTAACTGTTACATTACAGTTATGTACTATAGGTTGGTTTTTGTTAGCCCTCACTCTATACAGTATACACGTAATAGGATTACCCCAACTCAGTGGGATGGCCACTTGGCAAACAATATGCATCAGGTTAGGCAGCATTTGTAATGCCAGGCCTGCTTGCCCAGTCCAGAGACAGGACTTCATTTGAACTAGGCTTCAGGCCGTGGCATGGGATTCAATGCACAGACTCTCACAAACTTAAACATCTAGCAAATAAAACAAGAGGATGCTTCTGAGCATATGCCTTTTCAAAAGCACTGAGTAAAACAACCTTTAATGACACCAGAGGAATGAGCTTCCTCATCATGGGGCATGGCTTCCAGGCCTACTAGAGCCTTTTGTCATGTAAAACAGAACCAAGGGTTACTGGCATTGTACCGCTGGGGGAAAGATCAACAACCTCAGATATGCAGATGATACCACTCTAATGGCAGAAAGTGAAGACGACCTCAAGAGCCTCTTGCTCAGGGTAAAAGAGGAGAGTGCAAAAGTTGGCTTGAAACTCAACATCAAAAAAACTAAGATCATGGCATCTGGCCCCATCACTCCTTGGCAAATAGAAGGGGAAGTAGTGGAAGTAGTGACAGACTTCACGTTCCTGGGATCCCAGATCACTGCAGACAGTGACAGCAGCCATGAAATTAAAAGACGCCTGCTCCTTGGGAGGAAAGCGATGGCGAACCTAAACAGTATGATCAAAAGTAGAGACATCACCCTGCCAACAAAAGTCTGCATGGTCAAAGCAATGGTATTCCCAGTAGTCATGTATGGCTGCGAGAGTTGGACTATAAGGAAGGCCGAGCGCCGAAGAATAGATTCTTTTGAACTATAGTGCTGGAGAAGACTCTTGAGAGTCCCTTGGACTGCAAGGAGATCAAATCAGTCAATCCTAAAAGTTATCAACCCTGACTGTTCCCTGGAAGGCCAGATAATGAAACTGAAGCTCAAATACTTTGGCCACCAAATGAGAAGGGAGCACTCACTGGAGAAGACCCTGATGCTGGGTAGGATTGAAGGTCAAAGAAGACGGGGACGGCAAAGGATGAGATGGTTAGACAGTGTCATAGATGCAACGAACATGAAACTGAGCAAACTTCAGAGGACAGCGGAAGACAGGAAGGCCTGGCGTAATCTGGTCCATGGGGTCGCAAAGAGTCGGACTCAACTGTGCGACTAAACAACAATAACATATGACACAATCGAAATATACAAAGCTGCTGTACCAATGCTTAGTATTATTCAGGCTGCAAGTTACGATTTTTTAAAATGCTTCAGAGTTGCTCCATGAATATACTCCATAGCATGCTAGGATTCTCCTGCCTCACATGCTAACTTTCTAAATGCAAAAAGGGGTTGTTCGGAGTTGGTAACATTATTTATTTATTTATTTATTATTCATGTACACTCTTCAGTCATGCAGCCTATGAATAGTGTTATCACTTGATTCTGTCGCATGGATAAACAAAACCTTCATTACTTCTCAGAGAGGTGTATGTTGCAGAGGAAAATTTCTGCGCAGGTCTGATGGGAAATGTGGTCAGAGTCTGAACAGTTCACTGTCTGGAAATAAGGCAACATGTTTTATGATCAGGTTATAAGACCACAGTTCTAAATATATAGCCATAAGAATATAAGAAGAACCCTGCTGGATTATGCATGGAGTGGGGAGAATTAACAAAGAGAACAATTTCTTGTCCCAAAATATTAGAACTCGAGGGCATACAATGAAACTGATGGGCAGTAGGTTCAGGATGGACAAGAGGAAATACTGCTTTACACAGCGAGTGTTTAAAATGTGGAATTCACTGCCAGAGACTGTAGTGATGGCCAAAGGCCTAAACAGCTTTAAAGGGGGATTAGACAGATGCATGGTCTATCAGTGGCTACCAGGCATGGTGACTAAAAGGAACCATTCAGAGGCAGTAAACCTCTGATTACCAGTGCCAAGAGACAATATCAGGGGAAGTCCTCAGACCCTATGCCCTGTTGATGGACCTCCAGAAGAACTGGTTGGCCACTGCGTGAGAAAGGAGGTTGGGTTTTGGCGACTCACGGGTCGGATGTGTCCTATTGAGCTCTGAAGGGGACACACCGAGGCACAGCAGACAGAAGGGGTCCTGGACGGGTCCGCCCCCCCCCCCCCAGGTCTTGTAGGGGGGAGTTCTTGTAGGGGACTCCTGACCTGGAGTGCTGAGGAGAGCCCCTTCCGAGGTGACGGCCGAGGAATTGGGGCTCTCCTTACTCCGAGAGGTCTTGCCGCCGTGAAGCCGTCATGACGACTAGAACTGGCTACCAGAGGAAGTGGACAAGTGATCCAGCATGAATGAGCTCCTACAATAACTTAAAGGCGATAAAACTGTGAGTTAACCAATCCCCTCTACAAGTGGCTGAGCCTTTAAGGTGAATGGCAGCAATTAATGAGATAAGCGGCGAGTGGGGGAGGAGTTGGGGAACCCTCCCACCACGAAATTAAACGGTTCCTGAACGATAAACTGGGAGGAAAAAAGCCAAACTGACTGTGGCAATAGCAGATATGATTGGACTATGTGTGATATGCAGAGAGATAGTAGGTGTGGAGAAATCGGCATTGGTAATGAGACAGGAAACCTAGGTCTTGATTCAGTCCAGGTGGATGCATTGTCTTGAGCTTCCTTATCGGTTGCAATTCAGCAGTCTCTCTAATCTCCCTTTGAAACCAATGCTCCCTCTAAACCGTGGAGTCTTGTGAGCAAAAATTCTGCTTTGTGAGCTGCTGACATTAAAGTTGTGAGCAGGAAATTTGGCTGCTGCATAAATTAGTTCGCTCTGGAGGCCAAAAAACGGTGAGCTAGCTTACACTAAGCTTAGAAGGAACACTGTTTGAAACTGCTACTTTAATACCCGGTATCAAGATCCCTATGTCACCTGTTCTGTTCCCCCTAACTGGCAAGTAGCTAGCCTGGCTGTAGAAGTGGGAAGAGATTTCCCTCCTGACACTGAGCTTAATTTCCCCAGATGGGTTGGGATTCGGGCAAATGTTCTGAACCCAAGTTAAAGAGTCCATATGTGTAAGAATACATGTGAAAAGGAGCACATATGGTAACCCGTGTTCCCTCTAAGCAGAGTTAGTGTGAGCTCACCGTTTTTTTGTCTTAGCTCAGGAAGGATGGCTCCCGAGCAAACTAATTTATGCAGCAGCCAAATCACTCGCTCACAAATTTGTGAGCCAGTAGTTCACAAAGTAGAATTTTTGCTCACAAGACTCCACAGCTTAGAGGGAGCCTTGGTGGTAACACATCCAGTGCTGGTGTACCTAAGAAGAATTGTTTCAATGAGTACAGTTTGAGTCCAATGGCACCTTTAAGACCATCAAAGAAGCATGTATGCACACAAAAGCTTATGTCCAGAATTAAACTTTGTTGGTCTTAAAGGTGCTGTTGGACTTCAACTTTGTTCTGTTCCTACAGACCACCACAGCTACCCACCTAAATCTGGTTTCAATGAGTTTAAGGTATCCTTAACTCTGCCTAGAATAAACGGTTCTTAAGAAGAAAGCCACTCTGAATCAAGTAAGAGTTAAATACCAGGCTAAAAATGTTCCAAGTTCACAATGGGACTTATTTCCTTCTAAGCAATGCTTAGGATATTAGCCTAAAGGCTGCCCATCTACAGCTTTTTACTCTGCTTCCAAAATACATTTACATATCCAAAATGGTAGATTAAATGTTTTCCTTTAAATATTTAGTGCACCTGTTACCTATTTCTGCTGTCACAGTGGCACCTGAGTTCTTACTACCACTTATTTTTAGAGCCTGGGACCAGAGCTTGCAATAAACCCAGATGCCAACTTTGCTGCCATATACACCCAGACAACACAATCACTGGGCCTAACAGCATCAACTACACCATCTCAGGCTCATTCACTTGCTCATCTAACATTGTATATGGCATTAAATGTCAACAATGCCCTTCAGTTCTCTGCATAGGACAAACAGGACGAACCCTACGCCAGAGGATAAATGGACACAAATCTGACATCAGGAATCAAGATTGAGAAACCTGTAGGAGAACACTTCAGCCTTCCAGGACATTCAATGGGTGACCTCAAAGTAGCTGTTTTATTACAAAGGAACTTCAGAAACAGAATGGAAAGGGAAATTGCTGAATTACATGTTATTTACAACACTTGGAACAAAAACCTCCCCAGGACTCAACAGGGATATTGGCCTTTTATCTCCTTACATATGCTAACTCATTCAGTCCTCACATATGTATTCTCAACAAGAAGGACTATAAATGCTCTGTATTTTAGTGTATTTCTTTTTCAGAATAGCCTATTAGAATACTGAATGTATGCAAGCGATATTAGGATGTCTGCTGACATAACAGCAATTTTTGAGTGGGGTGTAGTGTTAAGTGCCCTCCACGTTGAGAGGAGAGAATGAAGATTCCCAGTCACTTCCCACAATTAGAAAATACACCTTTAGACATTTATCTGCTATTGTGACATTTATTACTTTACAACTGTTGACCCTATAAGCTTAACTTGTTACTTAGTATCACTTTGCATATCTTGATCATCATCATGTTGCATGTTAATTTGCTGTTCATTCTCTGGCTATAAGTTTGAACCTTGCCTGCCATTCTAATGTATTTGAAAAAGTGTGCCTGCACACGAAAGCTCATACCTTGAATAAACCTTTGTTGGTCTTAAAGGTGCCACTGGACTCTAAATTTGTTCAAATGAAAGGGTTTTCCATGATTGCAGCCACTGGAGGATTGGAAAAACTGGTAAGCAGCCAAAGGTTGCTCCATGTTCCCTTCAGGCTTTCCTCTGCCTTCACCCCAGCCGCTTTCTTTTGTTTCTTTTTATTCCTCAGTGGCCGAATCTGCATTTGCATTTTTAAATCATTTTCGTGCTGCTGTGACGTTGTCTTTCTCTATGCTTGTTTGAATGTTGTTTGGAGAAGATTCTTTTAAAGCAGTGCGGAGGTGCAATGACAGTGGAGCTGCCCCAAAGGACGATAAACATATGTGGACATGCAATAGTATGCTAGCACTCTTTAGGTGTGAAAATGACACCAAATGTAGACAGCTTTTTTGAAGACGGAGTCAGAAGGCTTTGACATCACCGGTGGGAAAGTGTTGGGTGATAGTGAGATATTGAAAAAATGGTATTTAGCAGAGATAAGATAGCCCAACAGTACTTGAGTAAAGTAATTCAGACTGAGAGTCCATGTGTGATTAAAATATAAAGTTTTTACTAAATTCTAGCATGGGAAGGGTAACTGGGATGAAAATAACAACAGAGCTAAATCGGCTACATCTTTACACTAAGACAAAACTAGAAGAGAGAATGGCTGCTCTCCTTCTTCTTCAGAACACCAAAACAAAGACGGGAAGAGAAGCCATAAAATGGTAATATACCTTGACACTTTAGTTCCAATCAAACTCCTAGATCGCCTAAAATTCCTGGGCATTCCTACATCTAAAGAACATTGGTTACATGAGAAACATGTGACTTCCTGTGAGTAACATAAACAGACATTTAACCCCAGATATACTGAGTGTTTTCAACTTGTAATACCCAACAGAAAGACAAAGGCAGATTCTGCCAGTCTCTTTCTCCCCTTCCCATTTGGGCCTTTTTTCTTCTCTTTTTATTCCCTTTCTGCTATTCTTTTGCAACATGAGGAGGGAGGAATTGTCTTTGGCTCTGCCACCTCCTGTGGAAGCCCCGCTAGGTTTGGCTTTGCCTCCTGAGGTAGCCATATAGGAATGGCACTCAACAACCCCCCCCTCTAAAAATGCCAAAAGGTGTCCACAGGGTCAAAGGGGGGGGCTGTTGTACAGAGTTACTTCAGTTTATGCCCCCTAATTTTGACAGACTGGAGTAAGTCTCCCTAGGGTGGGGGTTAGGATTGCAGTGTGAAGTTACTGGTGAAGAGGATGTCTGCAATTTCTGTCCTAAGCACCAAGCTTACTTTGGCTGTCTCTGCATGTTGGCATCTATTGCTGGCACTGCAAAGTCCAATAAACTGATTCAAGCAAACTGATGCACTCTCCCGGTGAACAGGACAGAAAAAGTAGCATCCATCAGAGATCATGGCATAGATGTTGTCATGGGAATGTTGTTCACACATTCCTAAAAAGATTGGTCTTGCAATGGATTGTTTGTGTTGCCTCAGTTAAGAATCTTTTCCCGATCACTTATCTAGCTGGACCGACTGAATGTCCTAGCCTCCCTTTTCTGCCACTTTAGACATTCATCCTGTTTGCAAAGCTGATGTAACTTTGCATGAAATTGCCTAAACATCTGGATTCCCTCTAGGGGAATGTAAGTGAATCAGCTTACTGGAGACAGAAAGAAGGGACTTGAGAATTGCATTAGTGACTTTGTTACAGAATTGGCCATGAATATCACTGATTTCAAATTAGTCCAACTTGCTGGTATATTTAGCCAGTTTCTCTAGGTTAAAGTAGTAACAATGTATGCCATGAAAAAGTCAGGGGTTACAGTTGATTCTGCACAAGGTTGTATAATTATGTTTCTATGTAGGGGAAAGCAGAACCCTAATGAAATGTTTCATATTTTTTACACAGGACCAATTCACTCAAGAGTTGGCTGTTTATTTTTTCCCCTAATATCTACAAGAAAAAAAATACCGTACTCTGTAAATTTGAGTTGCATCATGCATCACAGTTGACCGTGGCCAGCCAAAATACCCACGATGGTGGCAAAAAAATTCCCAGCCCAAAATGGCTACTGACCACTGGGGAATATTCATTTTTTTAATTCATTTGTACCCTGCCTTTCTCCCCAGTGGGGGCCCAAAGCTGCTTACATCGTTCTCCTGTCCTCCATTTTATCCACACAACAACCCTGTGAGACGCATTAGGCGGAGGGTGTGTGACCGGCCTAAGGCACCCAGCAAGCTTCCATGGCAGACTGGGGATTTGAACCTAGATCTCACAGATCGTAGTCCAACACTAACTGATACCCCACATCCATTTAGAGTCTCAGATCACACTAACGTTTCACCATGTGGTCCTGTATGTGTGGAGATAGTGAGAAACTCTCATGGAGTAAATAAGTAGGCACAGGGACGGCTCCAGCCATTCTCCTTTCTCTCTCAGCAGCAGCAATGGCAGAGGCTGTTCCCAGTTGCCGTTGCCTTCAAGGGTGGCCAGGAGCACCCACCACGCACTGTGCCATCACCAACCACGTTGCCTTTGAGTGGCAGGTTCTATCAGCCATCAATGGCAAATGAAAAGAAGCAGCAACCGCTACCACCTGGTTGGCAGGAGGACCAACTGTGGTGTGCCATGGGTGGAGGCAGGAAACAAGGATCAGTTCTTTCAAGTAGGCCATGTTCTGTGGCTGTCTAGCGAAAGAAAGGTAGGCAACAGGCAATCATCCTAGGGCCCTGAGGCATTGGCCTGTGTCCACTGAAGCTGACCCCTGACACTGGCCTTGAGTAGCCAGCTCACAGGTGTCATCTAGTGCGAGAAGCGGAGATGCAGATGAAGAAAAATATGAATGTTCTAAAAAGTTACCGCTATAGGTGCAAAGTAATGGGAGGAAGTGCTAAAGAGCCAACACCCAGGTTATTTATTTAGATAGATATTTATACCTTGCATTTCTCCCCAATGAGGTTTGCCACATCAGTTTCCCCTACCCTCACAACAACCCTGTAAGGCTGGTTAGAAAGAATAACTGACTTGGATGGCCCAGGCTAGCCCAACTGCATCAGATCTTGGTAGCTAAACAGGGTTGGCCCCGGTTTGTACTTGAATGGGAGACCGCCAAGGAAGCCCAGGGTCACTACGCATAGGCAGGCCATGGCAAACCACCTCTGAATGTTGCCATAGGTTGGCAGCAACTTGATGGCACTTTCATCACCACCACCAAAGTCACTTAATAAGCTTTCACAGCAGAGTTGGCGATTCACAGCTTGGCCTCTCAAATCCTAGTCCAATACTTGTCATGGAATTAGGGCTGGATTGAGCCTCAGTCCTCTGCTAAACCTCTGGTACACCTATGATACTTCAATTTCAATAGTAGTTAGCTTCTGTGGTTGAAACTGTGGTCCTGTTTCTCAGGAGGCTTCAGATGTATGTCAAGTGCTCATTACAGACTTGACTGACAGTTACATTAGCCCCTATGATCGCAGCCCTTGTCAGAGCTTGGTAGCTAAGTAGAGTTGGCTGTGGTTAGGATGTGGCTGGGAGATCAACAAGGAAGGCCAGGGCTCCTCTACAGAGGAAGGCAATGGCAAATCACCTCTCCTTGTCTCTTGCCTTGAAGACTCCAGGAGGGGTTGCCATAAATGGCTTGCAACTTGGCAGCCCTTTATTATTATTAAACCACTCTGAGGACTTTACAGTTAAATGGTGGGATATGGGAGAGTAAAACAAATATAGGAAAAGGGCTGCACAAATAGAACACTCTGAAGATGGGTTAATTTCTCTGTTGTTTCACACAGAACATTTGATCTTGATCTTGATCTTGGAGCTCATGCCAGCAGGGCACTTTAAGCTATTAGTCTGGGAATCCAGGAGCCAAACTGGGTTTCTTACTAACCTCTTTTAGACTCACACTATCACATGGTTCCATTTTTTAAAAGAAGACACAAAAATAGTAGCTGGCATCAGGATTCCCGAAATGCTGTCTGACTTTGATGCCTAGCCATAAATTGTGTTTGTCAGATGACATATAGATGGCAATCGTGTATGGACACATTTTAAAATATTTGGAAATTGTTTATAGAAACTTATGTGTAGATATGCCGCCATGTTTGCTATATTTTGGCCCCAGTCACACTGGGGGGAAAGGTGCGGCTGAAGTGCGGCTTTTTTGAGCCGCATCAAAAGAGACGCACGACAGCGGGATCAGATAGATCCTCCAAGCCACTGCGCAGTTGCTCCCCGGCACGATCAGATGCCGGGGGGAGGAGAAGCCACAGATCGGTGAGCGAGGCAGCCCGCTGCGCATGTGTGTGCCTGCACAGTTTGGCTGGAGGCCTCGCACGCTGCTGGAGACGGGCGCGCTGGCGATCCCACGGCCGCCCCTGCTGCGGATTTTCAGGCAAGTAGTAGTGTCTTCTAGGGTGGTTTTTTTTTTGATGCGCAGTTTCGTCCAGAAGGGACGGATCGGGGACGGGTGTGCACCGCTTCCCAGATGTTGCGGTGTGATTGCGCCCGCTTGATGTGCCCCCGATCCGTCCCTCTCGCGTGGCAAATCCTCCCATGTGACCAGGGCCTTTGTCTATTTTTTGTATATGTTTTTCTTTTCTTTTCTTTTTTTTTAAAAAAAATCTTTTTGTTGGATTTTAAGTTTTCCCCCTGGTATTTGTTTGGAAATAAAGAAACAAAAAATAAACTAAAAATAAATTGTGGTTGTCATCATTGTGGGTTTTTCCTGACATACAGGGGAGGGTCTTCTCTGCTGTTTGGGGGCACTTCTGAAACATAAATGATCCCTGGGTGGTGGGAGCCGGTAGCTCATTCAGGTTGCAAAAGTACTTGGAACTTCTCCAAGGCCCATGACAATATTGCCAACAGCCTCTGTCATCCCTACCCATCTCCAAGCTCAGGGGTAGACCATGGATCCATCCAACTTCAGAATAAATATACACACATATCTCAAGTATGCACCGGCCACATTGCAAGCTTTGCTGACTTTAGAAGATAGTGTTTGAGTGCTTTTGCAATGGCAGCCAGCAACATCAAGAGGGCCAGGTCTGAGAAACCATGGGAAATATAGGTCAGATTCATCACAGTTAGTACAAAATTAGAGGTGATGACTTACTTTTGTCTGTTTGACTCATAAGCTTAGAGAATAAATTAACAGAGACAAGAAACTCTAAAGCTGGCAGCATTTTTTTTAAAAAAAGTTATATTCAGATTTTTGTTGCAAACATACTGGGGCGCAGGTGAACAGAGACCATGTTTTGAGGCTGACATGAAATGCAGCATGCAGTCCTATAAATTTGCTTTCCTTCCTTGAATAAAATTTACACAAACTAGCATTTTTAAAACAAACAAACAAACCCTTGCCCCTTTCCTCTAGATTTGTCTCATTTATGTTATTTGCAAGCAACAGAGTCCTATGAGACGGGGATCCACAAAGACTTCCCCCTCCCCCACTATTTCCTCTTTTCCTTTCCTGGCAGCCTTCATAGCTTCATGCCTTTTCTTGCTCCCTTCTCTCCTTCCCATCCACCTCCCAACTTACCTTTATCTCTGCCCCCTCCCCTGGTCTTCAGCTTTCTCTCTTTCCTTTCTCCTGGCAGACTCTTCCCAGCAAAACTCTGTCCAAGGTTTGCAGTGCTGGCTGAGCCAACCCAGTTACAGAGTGGAGAATCTGCGAGGATTTATGAAAGGTACCTCAGTTTCTCCTGTATCCCCTCCCCCTGCTATTTTCTCTTTCCTTTCTCCAGGCAGCCCCCATATCCTCACATTTCCCTGCTTCATTATCTCCTTCCCACCCCCCCCCCCCCCCCCCGCTCCATGCCCCCATCTTCAGCTACATTTATTATTTATTTACTTAATTTATACGCCACCAAAAGCAGCTTACATCTCTACATTTTGTCCTCACAACAGGCCTGTGAGGTAGGTTAGGCTGAAAGTGTGTGGCCCAAAGTCACTCAGTGAGCATGCACAGCAGACTGAAGATTCAAACATGGGTCTTCCAGATTCTACTCTGAAACTCTAACCACTACACCACACTGGCTTTTATGGATGACTAGCAAAGGTAGGATTTATCTATCACATTCTAACCCTTCCTTCAAGGATCTCAGTGACATTTTTATCCTTATAATACCTTTGTGAGGCTGAATGAGTCTGACTGTCCCCAAAGTCATCCACTGTCCCTGTGTTCTTGAAAACTGTTTAAGAAATTGCTGTGAGTTCCAAAGGTGGAACTCCAGTGGACATCTGGTTTGGTCCTGTGAATTCTGTGATTTTACAAGGCATATCTTTGAAAACAGAAGGGGCTACAAGTCTGCTGCTTTTAAAGGGGGGAAATGGAAGTGGATATTCTCAGGAAACTGACCTGTGAGTCCATTCTTCACTCTCATGGTGTCACAACATACACACTGCCTTGTGTTTCTCTTTTCTAGTTTTAAAATCCGTCCCCTGGAATTATGGCTTGCCATGTTGGGCAATGTTTCAGAGCAGGGCTGCAACGTCCTAATCGTTACTTCTCTCCAAAGCAAAAGCTGGTGGAGGTGGATAAAGGTTACCACACCACAGATTAAAAGGTTAAAGAGTTGCTGCAAGGAAGGTGTGATTTGAAGCCATCTGTTATGTAACCCTGTGATGTCTTGTCACCAGCATTACTCAAATGCTCCGTGTTCACTACACTATTTCTTTCCTTTTATTGTTGTATTTGTTAAAGGCGAGAATAACATCTTTGAAAGAATATTTCTCAGTTGCCAACCTGATGCATGCACACACACAAAAGATAGAGGAGAATGTAAAGGACTGACATTATCTGGACACCTGACTGACCAGAGGGCCATACTGGTAACACTGATGCAGATGGTGAAGAATATAGGATGTTTCTGGTGAGGGGCTGTGGCTCGGTGGCACAGGATCTGTTTTGTATGCAGAAGATCCTGTGTTCAGTCTCCAGCCAAAAGGATCAGATAGTAGATGCTGTGGAAGACTTCCATCTGAGAAGCTGGAGAGCCACGACCAGTCAGAATAGACAGTACTGACCTTGACAGACCAATGGTCTGATTCCTGATGATAAGATTCCTGCCGTATAGACAGGACACATGTTTTTTTGATTGCCACACATCTGAATTTGAGCTAGAATTAGTATACAGCAAATCACAAGAGATGCACTCCACAAAAACCTTTCTGAACTGCCAGATGTTGCCTCACTGCTGCACAGCATTACCCGTGTCTTCTGCCAGATCGCTCATGATTCCTCTGGCAGTCTTGTTTCAAGGATTCCAGGAGCCTATCAAGCCACTGGTGAAGGTCTTGTCCTTTCAAGGTCTTAGTGAAAGGAACATAACATTCTGAAAGGGAAAAAAAAAACATTGAAAGTACTGTGTTTGCTTTCAGATGGGACGGTGGTGTAGATGGTGGTTGTCACAGTCAATGGTGAGAGACCAATGGCCACAGCTCCGCTTTGCTTACGGTTGTGGGTGATCTTTGTGGTTTCATCAGGGTGGGACCTCATGTTCAATCATAGAAACATCACTGACTCCTCTTACTTCTGTTGCCAGAATGTATCCTGCAGGATAAATCTTGTTTTGTGCTTGTGTCACAAACACTATATGTGCCATGAAGGTGGTAGGCAAGGAGAAGAGACATGGCCACGAAACTGTACAAAGACTTACTGGAAAGGAAGGGGGGGGGAGAGAAAAGCACAGAAATCTGGGATAAAGAGAGAGAGGTTGAAAAAATGTGGGAAGAAAGTAACCGATATTTCAAGATGGGAGGGAAGGTGGTATGTGAGAGAAGATGAGTGAGCGGGATGTTCTCATTCTTCCATGATCAGTTAGGAAAGTGTGTTTGTGGAGGGATAGTATCAGAGAGATAGACAGGCAGGACACTGATCACCGTTCCTTTTACTAATCCCTGATACTATCCCATTGATTGCTGCTCTTAGGGAAACTTCCTGCTTTCCGCTCTTAACACCTCTTCAAAGGGTGAATAGTACCACTGTGTGTGGAATACTGCCTCATTAATTATATTAACGTATTATCAAAGACCCCAGAGAAATGATTTTCCATTTCAGGTAAGTTTATTGAGTGTTGGGTATGGTTTATAATGTTTTAGAGTGTTTTATGAGTTATTATAATCAGGGTTGCCAACCTCCAGGTGGAGGCTGGAGAGCTCCTGGAATCACAACGTTTTATTTATTTATTTATTTAAAATGTTTGTTCCACTTTGCAAGGTGGACTGCATAGCATTGTACCTTACCGAGGTCCCTCCCCTCCCTAAATCCTTCTCTCCCAGGCTCCACCCTCAAATCTCCAGGTATTTCTGAATCCGGTGTTGGCAGCCCTAATTATAATCCCTCTTCATTCCTTTCCGTAGTTGGTAGTATAAAATATGTTATATTAAATATGCTAAGTTATAGCTTGTGTTATACTTTGAAAAATCTAATTTAAAAAGATCGGTCTTTCCCCCTGTTTTTACTAGGAGAAGCAGATACAGTATCCTGGGCCACCATAAACATGAATGCAACTGATGCAATAAGAAGATAATCACTGGCATCAGTGGGATATTTCTCAGTACAGAAAGTTTTAAAATTCCCCTCCCCCCTGAACTCTGTCTAGCTGCCAGAACGAAAATCAAACAAAGAGTGACGCAGGAGAAGGTCCCCTTTACTCATGACAATCAAGGACTACAAATAGAATGCCTCTCCTAAACTTTAGAACGACGTTTGAGTCCCATGGCACCTTTAAGACAAGCAATGTTTAATTCTGGATATAAGCTTTCATGTGCATGCACACTTTATCTGATGAAGTGTGCATGCACATAAAAGCTTATACCCAGAATAAAATGTTGTTGGTCTTAAAGGTGCCCCACTGAGCTCAAACTTTGTTCTATTGCCTCAGACCAACATGGCTGCCCATCTGAATCTGTTTCTTAAATTTTGTTGCTAACAGTAAGCAGAATCACACCTTTGTAAGCTCATTGACTTCAACGGGCTTAGAAACGTGTATAACTCTGCTCTGGACTGGACTGTAGGAGACAAGCTGTATCACACCTGCATATGCATGGTCACTGACAAAAATGCGGCCATCTTTTGTAGCCTTAGAGACCAGTAGATTACAATTATAGATTCTGATGTAAAGAGAATGTGCATTACTCAGAATTAGTAGAACTTCACTTTATCGAGTTATTTTTGAAAGTTCATTGAATGTTGCTGTAACACTTCACAAATTACCAAGCACAGAGACAGCCAGTGTGGTGCAGCGGTTAAAGGACTAGTGGAGACCTGGTTTTGAATCCCCACTTGTGCCGTGGAAGCTCATTGGGTGACCTTGGGCCAATCACACTTTCAGCCTCACCTACCTCACAAGGTTGCTGTGAAGATAACATGGAGGAAAGGAGAGTGAGGCAAGCTGCTTGGGGTCCCCATTGGGGAGAAAGCTGGGGTATAAATGAATTAAATAAATAAATAAAACGGGGGGGGGAACGTATTGCTGTAAAATCAGTGATTGATGGGTGGGGCATGGGTCTCTGAGGATTCCAAATTCCAGAGGCCTGGTCACCCTGTCAGCCGGGGGAGCCAGCTATGATACCACTGTATGGTCAGTGCCATATCTGCTGTAATCAAGCAGCCCATCTGTGTTCTTCTAAAACGAGGGCCCCCCAAGTTTGGCTGACTGTGAAGAGCTCCAAGAGGACCTCCACAAATTGGATGAGTGGGTGTCAGTGTGGCAAAATGAAGTTCAATGTTGGTAAGTGGAAGACAATGCATATTACGACAAAAAAATCCCAACTTCAAGTATAGGCTAATGGGATCTGAACTTGCTGAGACTGAAGAAAATCTTGGGGTAGTAGCGGATAGCTCTCCAGTGTGCTGTGACAGTGTGCTGCACTCTATGTTACTGATTATTAAAACAGGGGTTGAGAATAAAACGGCTGATATTGTAATGCCTGTATAGATTTATGGTGTGGCCTTATTTGGAATACTGGGTATAGTTCTGGTCACCATATCTCCAAAAGGACATTGTAGAGCTGGAAAAAGTACAGAGGAAGGCAACGAAGATGATTAGGGGACTGGATCACCTTCCCTGTGAGAAAAGGCTGAAGAGTCTGGGACTTTTCAGTTTAGAAAAGAGACAACTAAAGGGGGACATGATGGAGGTTTATAAAATTACTAGCCTGCTACCCGTGCTTTGCTACAGTATTTAAGTTCCATAAATCCAGTTATAATACTGATGATGTGAAGTCTGGAATGTAACATTTGTTGTAGGAATTCTAATGGAGAAGATTGTAGTGTAAAAAATGAAGTGAGACATACGTACTTTTTTCTCTCTACTGAAGGACCTCCTTGTAGACCACATTGGTGGTTCTGCCCTCAAGTGCTAGGATCACCAGGCTGCTTGGTGAGCTCACTCTGGAGCAGGCAACATAGAACTGTCCATTACTTGGCCTGTGCAGCTCAGTGCACTGCAGGAGTGCTATTTGCAAATGTCTTTGCCGCATTCTTAAGTTGCCTCTTCCTTGTAGCATTGGTGTATCTGGCTCAACATTTGCCAGGAGCTTTCTTGGGGGCAGTAAGAGGTGAGAGGTTGAGGGGGAGTTGGTGTGAGGGAGTGGTGATACGGTGGACATTTCTTCAGGTTCATGAGGGAGGCATGCATCAGAATGGCTCCTAGAAAGGTCCTTTACTATCTCCCCATGAAGATTAACTCAATTGCCATGCTGGCTTTTTTGAGAAATGTCTATTCAGGAGTCTTGAATAGCTGATTTCTGTAACTGTCCTCAACTATCTGCAGTATCTTCTAACAATTGGGGGAACACGTTTTCCCCCTTTTTTACCCCCTTAGGGTAACCTCCCCCCCTTTTTTTTACAAAAATGCTTCTCGTTTATGTTACTTTTAAAAAGTGGGACATAACTACATATTCAAAACACAATCTGAGCAATCAGATATTAAGCAAGTTCATATGAATCAATTTTCCAGAACCCACATTGTGAGAAGTTAAATAACCTAATAAAGAAAACCAGTTTTCTACAAATTTGGGGTATATTTCCATTGTGGGAGTGTGGCTAAGCTGGGCCAGCAGCACCGCTAAGGTGATCCTACTGGGGCGGCGTCCCTGATGGATTAAAATGCCCTGGTTCTACTTCTACACCTGACAAACACCGGCCTGTCTGGTGTTGGTGGGGATTATGTTTAAAGGCATCAGAGAGGCTGGGCCAGCAGCAGGGCTAAGGCAACCCTGCTGACAAACTTCCCCAGCAACTGTAAGCATCCCACCTCCTATCCTATACCTGACAGGCAGCTGCCTGTCCAGTGTAGCGGGGGAGTATTAGATGCCACTGTGGAGGCGATGCTGGCAGGATCACTAAGGTGTTACTGCTGGGGCAGGCTCCCTCGTGGCTTTAAGCACCCCGCAACCGCTGCTGCACCTGACAGACAACCACCTGTTAGCTGTAGGAGGTGGGGGGAGTGTGTTAGAAGCCATCAGAGAGGCTGGGCCAGCAGCATCGCCAAGGTAATCTTGCTGGGGCGGCGTCCCTGATGGATTAAAGTACCCTGGTCCTGCTCCTACACCTGACAGATACCAGCCTGTCTGGTGTTGGGGGGGATTATATTTAAAGGCATTGGGGAAGATGGGCCAGCAGCTGGGCTAAGGCAGTCCTGCTGAGCAAATCTCCCTGGTGCCTGTAAGCATCCCACCTCCTCTCCTACACCTGATAGGCAACTGCCTATCCAGTGTAGGAGAGGGATGGGGGAGGAGTATTAGAAACCATTGTGGAGGCAGGGCTGGCAAGATCACTAAGGTGTTACTGCTGGGGTGGGCTCCCTCATGGCTTTAAGCACCCTGCAACCACTGCTGCACCTGACAGAAAGCCACCTGTTAGGTATAGGAGGTGGGGGGAGTCTGTTGGAAGCCATCAGAGAGGCTGGGCCAGCAGCTTTGCTTCACCTCACAGGCGGTTGGCCACTCCTGATTTCCCCAACTGTCATTAGCTTTCTGCAGTCCCCTATAACTGTTTTTTTTAACCTCAGAACACTGAGCTCTGCAGCTGACCAATCAGAGAGTGCAAGGAGGCAGCAGCCTGGGAGCCACATAGGAATCAATGGGGGGAGCACATTTAACCCCTTTTGACCCACAGGGGTCGAATTTCTAAAAATCCCTTCTTAGTAAGCATCTACATTATGTTAGGGGCACTCTCCCCAAATTTGGTGTTTCTAGGTCCAGCGGTTTGGCCTGGGCATTGATTTTACGGTGAGGGGACTTTCTTTTATATATATAGATGTATGGGGTAGAGGAGAAATTTTTCTCCCTCTCTCCCAAAATACTAGAACTTGAGCCCATCCAATGAAGCTGACGGGCAGTAGGTTTAAGACAGACAAAAGGAAATACTTGTTAGCCAAACTGTTTTATCTTCAACAGAGGCCAAACTAAATATTTAGTAGTCCTTGCCTGTGTATACAGGAGTCCAATCCCACCCCGAGGATTTTCCCAGCGAGAGAAGGAGACGAGACTGGTATCTTAAAATCAAGTTGTTCTTTTTACTTGAGAGTATTTGGTTCACATACAAACAAAACTGAATCTCACACACAATCACACAAGGTCCTTAGTATTACAAGAATAGAAAATAATCACTTTTACACTAAATGAATAGGGAGGGAAGTAGCAAATACTTATCTGATCCGAAGCTTGACCTTCTCAATGAAGAATGAGGGAATAAAAACAGAATAGCTAAAGGAATTCTAAGTCACACAGTTGGAACCTGCCAACACGTGTGGACCTCTTTGACTGCAGTCCGAGAGATCAAGTAAGAACAAAGGATTACTTGTATAGCAAAGCTAAACGTACTTAGATAAAGGTAGAAGGTGGCTAGCGGAGTTCAAACTGTTGAACCTCACTTTATATAGGTAGTCCTTAGGGGGCTGGCATCTGTGCCATCCTCCTTTGTCCCACCTACCTGTAGTCCATCCCAGGAACTAACTCTATTGGCTATAGGTAGTGACGTGTCTAACTAGAAGGAGTGGACAATATTGAAATCTAAACCTTGAACTCAAGAAACACATCTGGTCAAGGTGTGAAACTGGGTACCAGGACAACCATTGAAGTGTAGATGATTCTTGCCCTGTCCCAGGCAATAAACTGGCCATCTGGCATGAAGCTGTTCCTTCAGATGTAAACCAGATATCTTAGTTACGTGTCCTTCAACAGTTCAGCAATGGTGGCTGCAGACATAGAAGTTGTTGTTTATGCTGATCACAATGGCGATGCAAACATCTTCCTTCCTCAGGCTGGGCTGTGTGTGTGCGTGCAAACTCCATTAGCATAGAATGCAGGCAAGGCGTCTTTCAGGTGAAGCAATCACAGCGGGCAAAGCAAGCAGCTTTTCCTAAGCCTCTAGGGGTTTGTGGGCACAGTCCATGGATGTGTGTGCGTGTGTCAGCAAATACAAATACACAAAAGCAAATATTAAGTTCATCTTCCAACATACTACTTTACACAGAGAGAGATTAAAATGTGCAATTTGCTGCCAGAGGATGGCCACAGGAATAAACAGTGTTAAAAGGGGATTAAATAGATCCAGTCTATCAATGGTGAGTAGCCTTGGGGACTGAGGAGAACCTCCACATTTAAGAGGCACTATGCCTCTGAATCCCAAAGCCAGGAGGCAATATCAGGGGAAGACCTCGGCCTCTGTGCTGTTGTTGGCTATCCAGAGAAACTGGATGGCCACTGTGTGAGACAGGATGCTGGACTAGATGGACCATTGGTCTGATCCAGCAGGGCTCTTCCTATGTTCTTATGGTCCATGGTGGCTCTCCACAGCCCTGCAATTACCCTGAATGGTAGGAACAACTAAATTAAAAACAACACTAAACATTTTAAAAAGACAGTTCGTCATGACAACTTGTATATTGCCACTAGGCTAGTCTACTTCAGTAAGTAAAATTTGTCTTCAGGTTTGGAAGGGAAGCTTAGCAAGGGTTTTTTTAAAAAAGAACTAAAAAGGTTAATTAATGTGTATGAAGGGGGGGAAAGGCTATAGAGACCAGAAATCATATCAAACAATATATACAATATGCTATACATTATACCATTATAGTATAATGTGAAAAACATAACAAATTAATATGAAAAACATAAATTATATTTGACACATAAGGACATAAATATATAAACAGATAAAACCATTGCAATACCATGGATGGCCAGAGATAGCTTGATCTCATCAGATCTTGGAAGGTAAGCAGGGTTAGCTCTGATAATTACTTGGATGGAAGTGTTGTATGTGTTCATGTGTTATATGGTTACTGCTGCTAATTTAGGCTTGCCAGGTTTCCACGAGTGCCAAAGGATTCCCTGTCACCAGTGGGCGCTTCCCATGTGGGAGAAAAATAAGCAGAGAAATGGGGAGGGAATGCACAGTGCCCCAACATGCTGAGGCCACTCCCCGTGCACCCAGAAGTGATGTCAGCACATTGCCAGAGATGTGCTAGTGTTTGTCACTTCTGTGTGCATGAGGAGTGAAGTCATTGTGTCGCCCGCAACATCATTGTGTTGCTGGAGAGGCACCCATCTGGTAAGTTACCCGCACTTTGCCAGCCTTGTCATGGCAACTGTAGCCACTATGGTATAATGGCTAGGGTGCTGGACATTACCTGTAGAGAGGCAAATTCACATCCCAATTCATCCATGAAGCTCATGCCAGTCACCATCTTCACCTTGAGCCAGTCACCATCTCTTAGCCTAGTGTACCTCATTGGGTGTTGTGGGGATACAACAGAGAGGGGGAACCTCTTATGTACGCTGCCTTGAACTCCTTGGAGAAAGTGATAAACAGATTGAATTTGATCCCTTGAGCTATCAGAGGAAGGGGCTGGGTAAGTTAACCCTATGTAAGTTAAGGTCTGCAGTTAAAGGAGGAAGAGGATGGAATTTAATTTCCTCCCTTTTCCCTCAGCAGCAATGAAGGTCCATCTAATCCACTATTCTATTTCAAGAAGAAGAAGAGGAAGAAGAAGAGGAGGAGGAAGAAGAAGAGGAGGAGGAGGAGGAGGAGGAGATTGGATTTATACCTCACCCTTCACTTCCCAAAGGAGTCTCAGAGTGGCTTACAAGCAATGTTCCCTCTAAGCTGTGGAGTCTTGTGAGCAAAAATTCTGCTTTGTGAGATAGCGGCATTAAAGCTGTGAGCGAGCGATTTGGCTACTGCAAATTAGTTTGTTCTGGAGCCATTCTTCCTGAGTGAAGTCAAAAATCTGTGAGCTGGAGGCTAAAAAACTGTGAGCTAGCTCACACTAAGTCAGCTTAGAGAGAACACAGCTTAGAGAGAACACTTTCCCTCCCCCTCCCCCCAACAGACACCCTGTGAGGTAGGTGGGTCTGAGAGCTCTCTCTTGAGAACTGCCCTTGAGAGAACAGCTCTGAAAGAATTTATGACTGACCCAAGGTCACACCAGAGTGGAGAATCAAAACCAGTTCTCCCAGATTAGAGTCCATGCTCTTAACCACTACACCAAACTGGTTGACCAGATGCCCTGGAACTCACAGTGCCACAGTGCCTCAAAAAGGATATTATAGCATTGGGAAAAGTGCAGAAAAGGGCAACTAGAATGATAAAAGGGTTGGAACACTTTCCCTGTGAAGAAAGGTTAAAGCGCTTGGGGCTCTTTAGCTTGGAGAAACGACGACTGAGGGGTGACATGATTGAGGCTTATAAGATGATGCATGGGATAGAGCAGGTCAAGAAAGAAGTACTTTTCTCCCTTTCTCACAATACAAGAACTCGTGGGCACTCCATGAAATTGCTGAGCAGTCGAGTTAGAACAGATAAAAGGAAGTACTTCTTCACCCAAAGAGTGATTAACACATCAAATTCACTGCCACAGGAGGTGGCGACAGCTACAAGCATGGACGACTTCAAGAGGGAATTGGATATACATATGGAGCAGAGGTCCATCAGTGGCTATTAGCCACAAGGTGTAGATAGGAACTCTTGGTCTGGGGCAAGTGATGCACTGTATTCTTGGTGCTTGGGGGGGGGGGCAACAGTGAGGGGCTTCTATGTCCTGGCCCCACTGGTGGACCTCCTGATGGCAGCTGGTATTTCTGGCCACTGTGTGACACAGAGTGTTGGCCTGGATGGGCCACTGGCCTGATCCACCATGGGCTTCTCTTATGTTCTTATGTAAAGACTTCCCTTGTTGTTGCCCCCGATCCCCAACAAGTGCTATTCAGAACCTCTGGAGAGGCTAGGTTCCAGTTACCCATCTAGGCTAATTTTGGGGGGAAGATACAAGATAGAGTGGCCCTTAATAAAATTCAGAAGAATTCATGCTATTGAAAAGAAGGCCAAATCGTAACCCTCCTCTCTCTCCCCCCCCCGCCCCGCCCCCACTTTACCTTCTCGTGTCTGTTGCTTCAGATACAGTTTCTGCCCAGCCTGGACCACATTCAGTATTGAAGCCTGTCTGGGAGAAGAGTGAGACAATATACAGTTAGTTTTGAGTCCAGTAGCACCATAAAGACCAACAAGATTTTCAGGGTGTCAGCTTTTAAGTGTCAAAGCTCCCTCCCCCAGACACAAGTAGGAATGGAGATCTGAGTCTTTTCATCCCAGTCAGAAGGTGGGAGGGGTGCTGTAAAGAATGCTCGTAAAGGATGCAAAGGTACAATCGCATATTGTAATCAGCTTGATTAGCCCAGAGGGGAAAGTGCTCAGAGGTAGAAAATTTGCATCTCTAGCGAGATAAGAAAGAATTCGGTGTGTCTGTATTCAGTTGGGGGTCTATTGTTCTGAACCTGTGAATGAAATCGTTCAACAATCTTGCCCTAGTAATGTTCTCTTGAAGCTTCTTTGTTTGTGGCAATGTAACATGGAGAGACCAAAGAAAGAGGGGAAGAGCATTCAGCTCCCCTCACCCATACTCTCCTTTTAGTGTAAAAATGGGACCCACTCACCACTTCATATGTGAATAGCTCAGGCATGGGAATAACAATAATGATCGCCAGTCTCACAACTACTGATGGCTTCAGGCGAAACAAAGAGGGGCAGGTCACCTTGCTGTGTTGCTCTTATGGGGGGAGGAGGAAGAGAAGGCAAGGTGCCCACTAGCAGGACCTCTAAAAGAATGCAAGAATAAGTGTGTAATTCAGCAGGTGAATCTTTTCCCACTACTGATTTCCCATGCCTTTTAAACACCTACCTCATGTACCTGTAAAAGCCACAGGAGCCCTGACAGAAAAGAAAAAACAGAAAAGAAAAAACAGAAAAACACATTGTGATATTATCATAAGTGTAGATGGGGACTAGAACCCCAAAGGAAAGGTGTGTGTGTCTTGCAGCATACACTTGCTGGTGACTGTAACAGCCCCGTTGGTAACATGCTTTCCCCTGCATAAAGCTTTCTCTGTCATTTGAGAAGGTGCAGAAATCTCATTAGTATTGCTTTCCAAAACATGGTACATGCTCGCTCTCTCAGCTCTGTTGCTGGCATTGCATAAGAACAAACCACATGGGGAATATTTTGGTTGGTGTGTGTAATGCGCTTCAAGTATATGTTGCACCTGTCATGACAATTTTGGCTCGCCTTCTGACAGAGGTCAGTATGCCACCAAACAAAGCAGGGCGAACCAGCCTAGTGCAGTTCCCTTTTAAACTGGAAAGGAGGTAGTGCCATTATCTGAAATAGTTTATTATCCTTATTAGCCTGAATGACATTTTGAGGATTCAGGTCTGAACGCATTCAGGGATATGTTGAATTGTTTGCAGTTTTATTACTGTAACTGCAGAAAGAAGGGATTGCGCATGTGTGTGCTTTATTCAACCTCTGTGGCTGGTGGCAGTGAACCCTGTCTCAACTTTGGAGGCGGGGTTTTCCCCAGCATTTTTTGTCCCCACAGCTCAACCAAGGGAACTTCCCTTAGAATCTAGATCATCTATCTGCAATGCAACATTTGATGACACCCATTTGGAAACAAACACCTATTCCCACACATTGTTTCACCCAGCACCACCCAATCTATTCAAGACTAGCTGTCAAGCAGTGCAGTAGCAGACCATGTAGGGCTGTCAACTCCAAGATGGGAAATTCCTGGAGATGTGGGTGTAGGGCCTGGGTAAGGTGGGCTTTGTGGAGTGGAGGAAACTCACCAGGGTATAATGCCATACAGTACACCTTCCAAAGCAGCCATGTTCTCCAGGGAAACTGATCTCTCTGCCACCACCTGGAGATCAGTTGTGAACGTCTCTTGCCTTGAAAACCCCTCGGGGTCACCCTCAGTCAGCTGTGACTTGACGGCACTTTCCGCCACTATGGCCAAACTGAGCATTACACAGGAACTCCTGACATTTGTTTTTAATGAAAAGCACTGTTTCGGGGGGGGGCAATCTGAGAGCTATAGAGGCCCCAGTCACACGGGAGGATTTGCCCCACGAAACGGACGGGTTGTGGGCAGATTAAACTGGTGTGATCAGATGCCAACATCTGGCAAGCATCGCGCACCTGCTCCCAACCCGTCCCTTCCGGCCGAAGATGCGGATCTAAAAGAGAGTAGTGAAAGGGCAGCACCTACCGGATGATGTGCAGCAACGGCGGCCGTGGGATCACTAACGCGCGGTTATCCCATGGTATGCGTGGGAATGGCGAATTGTGCATGCGCACAACTGCTGCGGCTGGCCCTCCTCACCCTTCTTAGAGTTGCTTTCCCTGCAGCATGTGATCGCGGCTGCCGGCAGAAGCGCAGAGCCTCGGGGGACCTGTCTGATCCCGCTGCCGCGCTTCTGTTTGTTCCGGCTCTAAAAAGCCACACTTCTGCCGCGGCTTTTCCCGCTCATGTGACTGGGGCCAGAGATTATATAGACAGCATAATGATATCACTGTCAAAGCAGTTTAGATTGTATAATGTCATCAGAAGACAAATCAGAGTAAGAGCAGAGTTATCTCCAGTGGGGCAAAGCCTGAGCCTTTGTGCTTATATTCCTCTCCTCCCGACCTCTGCAGCACAGCTTGCATATGTTAGCAAAACCTTTGCTTCTTTTCCCTGCTCTCTCTCTCTCTCACCCAAGGTTGAGCCTCAGTCTTCACCTTGCCCTACCTTACAGCATGTGCAAGTGGTGCCAGAAAATGAAATAGATTACACAAATAAGATCTGTGCTTACATAGTCTCAGAAAGTTCTCCTAAAGCCAGTAATGTGCTGCAATGATTAGCAGAAAGCGAAAACACAGGATGACAGAGTTTGGTGGGAAGATGGACTGACAGTTCTGGTTGGACAACATCCCTGTCAGGCACATGACTACTGAGTCAGACTTGCCCTCGGCTGTTTATCCTGCTGTAGGAAAAATGAAACCAGACATCCAGGTGCCAGGAAATTGGTTGGAGGAGAATGTTTTCAACAATTTGTGAATGATGGAAATAATTATATTTGGACTTGGAACATTTCCAGCATCTACATATTGGCATTATTCATAGGCAACAATAGGAAGCAGTAGTGTTAAATGGATGTGATGAGAGGAAGAAGGTGTGACTGTAAGATTATTTAAAGCTATTTCTGTCCTGTTTATACATTATACCTATGAATGTATGCTCCAACGATGGGTTTGGCCATACTATGCAGAGATATAACTGACTGATTTAGCATGGAATACCTTCTGAATATCCACATCAGGGCAGGATATATACATGCTCACATCTATGTTTGTGGGTGTATGAATGTCCATATCAATCAATGGAGGGTTCTTACAGGAGGATACCAATGATTGGTGAATACAGCTGTCCATTTACTCGGGGGTAAATTACCAAGTATGCATATATTCATTTGGTAAGCCAGTCATCTGTATTGCTTTGGAAAATGATTGGTAATATTGCTTTACACACACACACACACACACACACACACAAACCATTCCTGAGAAGTGGATGGCCAGCTGGGCTCGAACCCTTCTGCCTCAGAATCCTAGAATGAGGTGTCATCTGGGACCGAGACTCCTTGGAAGGTTGGAACAACTATTAAGGATGTCATCTCAGATTACAGATTCCTTGTGGGTACAGAAATCACAATAGTTGTGTTCAGGGGTCATTTCGTAGAAAAAGAGCTAGGGGGACTCATTAGCATAACTCATTAGCATATGCCACACCCCCTGACATCACCGGAAGTGTGTCCTCCCCACAGCCGGCGGCGACCTCCAGCGGGCACCAGCAGGGAGCTCCAGGCCCCGCCCTCCCGCACCTCACCCGGGGGGATGGCGTCCCCCCGCGTCCCCCCCCAAATGACCCCTGGTTGTGTTGTTATTTTAATCTGTGACTGCTACTACTGGGAAGGAGAGGCTAGAACAGCCATTTATAAGAATGTAGTTATCATCCAGTCCTGGATTTGTTGTACAACAAAACTGGATTCGTTGTAAAATTATTGAATAGGCTGTAAGGAGGGAGGGAGCAGAATAATGAGGGTTTCTAGTATTTGGGGAGGGTGTTGTCTGTTATTAGTAGTTAGTTAAAGTCAGGGGTCATTTCGTAGAAAAAGAGGTGCAGGAGCTAATTAGCACAACTCATTAGCATAACTCATTTGCATATG
>NW_015177082.1:99694-104221 GCF_001447785.1 Gekko japonicus | reverse complement strand
GGGGGGGAGCCCGGCTCGGCTCTCTTCCCAGCCCCGGTGGAGCTCCGAGGCTGCTGTGGCTCCTTCCTTCTCGCTGGTCCCCCGGCCACTTCCAGGTCGCTCCCCCTTTGCCTTCCTCAGGAAGGCAGGTGGGCAGGCTGAGTGAGCCGCTCCCTCGCTTGCCTCCTTCCCGGCGCACCTGGCCAGCGTGGGCAGGGTGCTGCGCTTTCCTCCCCCCCTCCTTGATACAGGAAAGTGGGGTGGGGAGGATAACAGAGACCTTCTCCTCCTCTCCCTCCCCCCCGTCGAGAGGGCATGCCTTGGGAGGTGGGAGGGAGCCCGGCTCGGCTGCGGGGGGGAGGGGCAGAGGGAGAGTGCCGCCCGCCCACCGCGGTCACCGTTCCGGGGGCAGGGGGCAGGCAAGCAGTGGGTCTCTCCCCCTCTCCGGCTTTCCGATGGGCCTCTACAGGGTGCCGGCACCACCTCTGCCGCCCCCCCCACACCCAAACCCCGCGCGTGGTCCCCGGGAGATCCCTCGCACCACCTCTCCTCCGGCCGGCTCTCCTTCCTCCCGTCTCCAGGCCCCGCCGGGAGGTTGGCACCTGCGCTCGCCTAGAGCGCAGGACAACCTCGGGCCGGCCCTGCACCCACTGCTCAGGCTCCACTGGACTGTTTTGGATTGCTAGCTATTGGGGGGGGGGACGTGCAGATCTGTCCTCCCAGAGGAGGGAGAGCTTCTACCTGAATAAAACTAGGTCTTAAAGGTGCCACTGGACTGTTTTGGACCAGGGGGCCGGGGAGAGCTCTGCAACTTATCTGGCTGCTTCTTGCTCTGACTGAGGGCTGCTGGGAGCAGGGGGTGGGGCTTGTTGCATGTGCCCACCCCCTGGGCTTTTTACTGCCGGAGCTCTGCTCCTGTGCACTCCTGCAGAAAATGACCCCTGGTTAAAGTTAATGTTTCATTGGCTAGGATTAGTGGGCTACTGGAATTCATGTGTGTAAGTGTGGTGTAGAGTGGGAGGTGGCAGACAAAAATTGACTAGGGGAGGCCACCATGGAGTTGGGGATCTGAGTAATTTGGGGACATGGGAGGTATGACGGCGGGACAAGGTATTATAAAGGAAGGAGATGGAGATGTGGCTATGCTCGGTCCCCTACCGACCTTTCTCCCATTCTGAGGCATATTGGTAGTGCGGCTAGGAATACATACCTTTCTCATGCACTGATGCTGTGCAACGCCAGGTCCATTAATAAAAATTATTTCGCAGTGCAGAAAGTGGACCTGGTGTGCATGGCCGAGACCTGAGGGAGGGAGGGCGAGACAGTTGCCCTAAAAGAGCTGACACCCCCCCCCCCCCCGGTTTCTCAGTCCTCCATCAGTCTCAGACAAAAGGTTGGGTGGGTGGTGGCAATACTCATCCGAGAGCCTTTCTCCTTCAGGCCACTCCCTGCACCAAAGATCACCAGTATTGATTGTATGGGTCTGGCATGGGATACTGAAGAGAGTATGGCTATCTGGCCGGTGTACCGGCCCACCTGGCACACCAGCAGATACCCTGTTATGCTTACTGGAGGCGGTTGCGGGCTGGGCCTTGAAGTTTCCCAGACTCTTGGTTTTGGGGGGACTTTAATGTCCATGCCAATGCAGCTGCCTCCTGCATTGGATCTAGTGTCCTCCATGCCAGGACTGGGACCCTCTCGATTTGTATCAGGTCCCATGCACCAAGCAGGCCACATCCTGGATTCGATCTTTGGAATGGAGATAAATGTGGACTTAGATGCCACTGATGCAGTGGCGTGATCTGACCACTTTGCCCTGAAGGTCCGGGTGAGTATTCCGACTGTTCCCTGCTCGGGCAGTGGGGATCGATTTATTTATTTATTTATTCAATTTTTATCCCGCCCTCCTTGCATAGCAGGCTCAGGGCAGCTTATGGTAGGTTAAATTACGTTAGAAACACAGACACATTGAGACAATGCAATAACGTAGTGGAATCCAATGCCGCCTGGTGACTCATTAGATGTGCTTGGCATAGCCGTCTCTCTGAGGCCATCGACGAAATTGCTCTGTGATGCCCTCTTTGTCTTCACTCCAAGTTAGCTCTGTGGTATACCCTGGAGCTATGAAAGATTAAATGTTCTTATGGGAACACCATTAAGAGCACATATACAGTCAGTGCTCCACCAGCTGCACTGGTTGCCAGCTGAATGCCGGGTCAAGTTCAAGGTTTTGGTTTTGACCTTCAAAACCCTATGTGGTCTCAGGCCAACATACCTTCAGGACCTTCTCTCCCAATATGTCCCCCATTGCACTTGTTGGATCAAGATCTACTAGTGATCCCTGGCCCTAAAGATGTTTACTTAACCTCAACCAGAGCCAGACCCTATTTGGCTCTGGCCCAGGCCTGGTGGAACACTCTCCCTATAGAGATCCCAGCCCTGCAGGACTGAATGTAATTCCACAGGGCCTGTAAGATGGAGATGTTCTGCCAGGCCCATGGTTGAGGTGGTGGAGATCCATCTATATCGGCCTCCCCTTATACTGCTTTGCCCATACAGCTGTATATATTATCAACTTGTATTGTTCTCTATATCAACTACCATCCACCTACAACACTTGGGGACTGAGGTGGGAGCAAACAGAGACAGTGTGATTGAATGGTGCCATCGACTGTTATTGCTTGTTACCAATGAGCTTTATTTAAAATTGGGGTTTAATAATTGTGATATTTTAAACACTGTATTATGTATTTATTGCTTTGTTGTAACTCACTCTGAGCCTGCTCGCAGGGAAGGGAGGGCTTGAAGCCGAATAAACAAACAAAAAAATAAAATTGTGGTAAGCAATAGCTTGGCAAAAAGTTATCTACATTCACGTACTGGGTTGCACAACTCAAAACACTAAAATTACCCCCCTCCCTGTCTGCTTGCTTCATTTTTCTGTATGCGCTGGTAACTTTAACAGCCACTATGAAAACTGGAGATACATGGTTAATGATAAGAACAGTGAAGCACTTGTCAACTGGGCTGAAGAACATGGCTTGCATCTAATTTTCGATGCTAAAGATAGAGGCACCTTCAGATCAGCAGCATGGAAAAGAAAGTCCAACCCTGATTTAACATTTGTTTCAGCTGACTGGAGAAGTCAGCCCTTGCCTATATCCAGACATGTTCCTGAGGCGTTCCCATGCAGTCAGCATCAACCTGTAATCTTCAAGCTAGGAACCTAAACACCAGTTATCAGGTCTTTCACAACACCACGATGGAACTTTAAGAAGGCACATTGGAAAGGTTTCAGTGAAGGTCTGGATAGGTATCTTGGATGGGTCCTTCCAACACATAATAACTTCTGCCGATTTGTTGGAGCTATTATATCTATGGCCAAAAGGCACATTTCTTGAAGATATCGAAAAGAATATATACCAGGCTGCAGCAACCTGACCAAGAGACTGCATCAAAATTTCCCCGACAGCGAAGACCCAGAAGTAGCACAGAGACAAAAATGGACCAAAGCAACTGCGAATTTGGATTTCAGGCATTCCAGTAGGAAAGCCTAGAGCCTCTTGAAAAACCTAAGTACAAGCCCACCTGTGTTCCATGGAAATCTGGAGATAACATCAAACCAGGTAGCTGCCCGACTGGTATCCCTATCCAGAGCCAGGGCCGTAGCCAGTAGGGGGTGGCACTGAGGGTTGCACCCCCTATTGAATCTGCAGTGCCCCCCCATGAACCACAGCAGACTGAGCTGAGCAGACCCAGGAAGGAAGGACCCAGGAGGAGCCGCACCGTGCCTCTCCAGCCACCGCAGGTGAGCGAGAGTCCTCTCCTCTTTCTCTCCCCCTCCTCCTCCAGCTGGCAGAGGTGGGGCTGACAATGGTGCCTTCCCAGGCCTGTTCTCGCCCAGCTCTGGCAGTCATGCCGGGCTGGGGGTATGCCCGTGCTGGCTGGGGGCCGCCCGTCAGCCTGCAGGGCAAGGCTGTGCTGGGCCAGCCATGAGGGCACTGCTGCTGCTGGTGCCAGACTGCTCTACGCTCCCTGCTAGCAGTCTGCCAGAGCCAGCCCCAGAGAGTTTGCCGCCTCCACCTCCCTCCTTCTCTCCTCCACCTCCCTGCCATGGCTGCCCAGGAGTCACCTGGCTCTCCGCCATCCAACAGGCCTCCTTTAGTTTAATTAAAATTAATCTATATATCTAATAGTGAAGTGGCCCTCGTGCATGTGTATACCTAAATCCGCGCACCGGGGGCACTTGGGGGGGAGGGAGATTTTTGTGCACACGTGGGACGGTCCCCAGGTGTACACAAAAATCTTAAAACCTGAAAAAAAATCGGGGGGATACTTAAATCCCCCCAAAAGTCACAGAGCGTCCCCTGCGCATGCGCAGGGAACGCTCTGCAAACTGCCTCGGTTCAGGGGGGGAAGGGAACGAGCGAGCGACCGGTCGCTTTGAGGAGGCGGCGGTGGCGTGGAGGCCCGGTGAGGCCCGGCGGCTGCAAGCCGCGGGCCTCGCATTGAGGAGGAGGAGGCGGAGGCGAGGCCTGGCGGCTGCAA
>NW_015177082.1:67012-99616 GCF_001447785.1 Gekko japonicus | reverse complement strand
GGGGGGAGAGGCCGGCGAGGCCTGTCGGCTGCAAGCCGGTCGGGCCTCGCCCCCTGGGCCGGGTGGTGGTGGTTGAGGGTGGTGGTGGAGGAGATGGGGGAACCGACGGGAGGGGGGGAGCTTACCTGCTTCTTCCTCCTCCGCTTGCTCTGTGTGGAGCTCCCCCGCTTTCCCCCCCGCGATTTTCGCGGGTCCCCTTTCTTGTTACACCTAAGTACCATACACTTAAGTACCTTGGCATTACCCTGGACAGGACCTTAAGCTATAAACACCATCTTACCAATGTAACAGTGAAAATACTCACACGAAACAACATTCTCCCAAAAATTTTGGGGTACAACTTGGGGTACATCTGCTACAACACTTAGATGCTCAGCTTTGGGGTTGGTGTATAATATTGTGGAATATGGTGCTTCAGTGTGGCTCAACAGCTTCCATGTCCATGTCCACAAACTTGATGTCCAAATCAATACAACAGTGAGGACCATCAGCAGATGTATTAAACCCACTCCGACCTATTGGCCACCCACGTTGTACCACATCACTCCCCCGTATTTCCGAAGGCAAGATGCTCTTCTTTGTGAATATAGAAAGATCACTGAAAACAGATAGTTGCCCATCCACAAAGACATGGCTCATGCGGCCCTATCCAGACTAAGAGCCCAGCATCCAGCAACAACAACAAAAATCTGCACAAATCTTGCAATTGCAAAATTTGATCTAGGGAATTAATGGTTGCAAACATCGATGCTATCAGTTCTACCTGATAACCTGATAAACACCAACGAGACACCCACAGGGTTTGACTTGCCACGTAAAGTATGGAAGACTGTTAATAGAACATGAACAGGCTTTGGCAGGTATGCAGACCTGTTGTTTAAATGGGGCCAAATACCAGGACTCAGATGCAATTGTGGTGCAGCCCACCAGACTGTTTTCCATCTGTCACAGGAACGTGAGTGTCCTGCTTTCCAGGGTGATGTGACGGACCTCTTTGAATTCTCCCCAGATGAGATTGAGTGGATTGAAAATTAGGGGGATTGCCCAATCGGCCTTCATACCTGTTGTATCAACTTGGTTACATAATTTATATTATTATATGTTTCCTGTGTGCAGGGCTTTTTTTGGAGAAAAAGCCCAGCAGGAACTTATTAGCATAATAGCCCACACCCAACAGCAGAAACTCATTAGCATATTAGGCTACACCCCTGACAGCACAGCACATTAGCATATTAGGCCGCACCCCATGCCTTCCCTTGGCTTGCCTGGGCGCCCCATGGCTTCAGAGAGCCCGGGAAATCTTTTATAATAATGCAGTTTCTGATCAATAAATACTTGAGTGATTTGTGGGCTGTTTGGGTGGAAAGGTAAAGTAAATTGGAAAGAATAAACTAAATAGGGAGCAGAGCTATAAGAAGAGGATGAAAACAAAGAGAAGTAGAAAAGATAGCTAAAGCCCTGGGAATTTGTGTTGGTTCAGTTCAGTTTGTAGATATTATTATTATTATAATATGCTTCCTGTGTGTAACTCTGCCATCCGATAAATAACTAAATGCACTAAATGAAAGTGGTTGCATATCCACTATCTTTTACATGTTCAAGACATGTATAAGGTATTTCGTTTGATGTAACTTCAAAACCAAATTAAAGCAAATGGACCGTTCGTTGTACATTCCATTGCTCCATATACACATTGTTATTTTGTTCAAAATTCTTATGTGGTGCTGCAGGCGTTGCACTACTGCATAACTGGACAAAGTATGTTTTCCTTTCTGCTCATGCTTTACTACATCCTACTCATTTTCTGATGGTTTCAGATAGGCCAGCAATTTCCTAATACCAGAAGCCACAACATTGTCACATTATGTGGCTATATATCCTCTTCAGCTTCCAGATTCCCCACCGAGCCACCTCCTTCCCACATGTCCACATACATAAACATACAGGGAACTGACAAGCCCACAAATTATAATGTGTTTAAATTGCATTAATTTAATATGCAATGGTAACTCAATGTCTGGTATAATTAAAAGTCTACCAGGTGCATTTTATATTAATCAGCAGACCAGTTTCTGTTTGTTGCTAGATAAGTCAGTCAGCTGAAGGCAAGCAAAAACTTATAGCAGAAGCTAAGAAGCTGACAGAGGGACTGAGCTGCATGTGCTGAAGATCACCCCAAATGGCTGGAAAACAGGTAGCAGTGCAGAAACAAAGCAAGCCTGTATACGTGTTATAACCATCCATTATATCATGCTCATTGAACATTCACAGGACTCATTAGCAGGTATAGAAGTAGAACTCACGTCTGCCAAGCATTACGTAATTAGATACAAAGCAGAAATACTGCAGATGGGAGAGCGGGGGTGGGGGGGGGGAGGATTATACAATTCCCTGGGACCTTGTACTGTGGCTTAATGGTTCTTGTTCCAAGAGCACATGTGTTCCTGTGTTGTTCCCATTCATTTCACGTCAACAGGATTTGTACAGAGACATTCCATGCAGACTTTTGCATAAGATCTCTTACTCCCTGGGCAATGCCACAGCAGAACCATAAGACAGCATGCGTGCATGCACAACAACGTAACATAAAGAATCAAAGCATATGCTTTTATTTTGTCCTTAGCAGAAATGTCACAAATAATAGTCCATTGTGTAAAATCACACAAGTGGTAAATGCATAACATACATATTAGCACATTGGAACGGGGCATGGACTGCTACTTTTAAACCCAGAAAAGAAACATGTGCAAAGATGGTTTTTGGCATGAGAAATGGAAGCAGACCGGCATGCATTATTATAATAACTATATCGCTAATGCCAAACCACAGATATGAATACCTAGATATAAAGACAGTTTGTTTACAGGAGGAGCCCAGTGACTAGTCTGGGAGGATCTGCTTCTGTGGAGTTGCTGAAGCTAAGGAGATGTCCATCCAATATGTAAACTGGATGGGAATCCTACATAAAAGCAGGGGATAGATATAACAAAGGGATATTTTTAGACAAGACCAATGGTAAGGGAAAGGAATTCACAATTCATTATACTTTTACCTTAAGTCCTTAACTATGGATTCCTATAGCCATGACCTAAACACATAAACACATGAAGCTTCCTTATACTGAATCAGACCATTGGTCCATCAAAGACTGGCAGCAGCTCTCCAGGATCTCAGGTAGGTCTTTCACATCACCTATTTTAACTGGAGATGCTGGGGATTGAACTTGGAACCTTCTGTATACAAAGCAGAGGCTCTTTCACTGAGCCACAGCCTCTCCCAAGTTTGCCATGTGGAAAAAATGGGACTAAGAGCCATCAATTTGCATTACAAAATTATATACAGGGAATTGTATGAAATCATGTGTTGAATCATGTGTGAAATGATGTACTGGGGTTTTGTTACATGTAACAAAGGGATATTTTTAGACAAGACCAAAGGTAAGGGAAAGAAATTCACAATTCATTATACTTTTACCTTAGCTATAGATTCCTATAGCCATGACCTAAACACATGAACACATGAAGCTTCCTTATACTGGATCAGACCATTGGTCCATCAAAGTCAGTATTGTCTACTCAGACTGGCAGCAGCTCTCCAGGATCTCAGGTAGGTCTTTCACATCACCTATTTTAATTGGAGATGCTGGGGACTGAACTTGGAACCTTCTGTATACAAAGCAGAGGCTCTTTCACTGAGCCACAGCCCCTCCCAAGTTTGCTTTGTGAAAAAAATGGGACTAAGAGCCATCAATTTGAATTACAAAATTATATACAGGGAATTGTATGAAATCATGTGTTGAATCGTGTGTGAAATGATGTACTGGGGTTTTGTTACATGCACATACACTAGGACTCTGAAGCTGGATGAGTTTCCCTGTGTGTACACTCCATATAAAAGGTAAAGGTTCCCTTGCTCGAAAGCCAGTCGAGTCCGACTCTAGGGTTGCGATACTCATCTCCGTTTCAAAGCCGAAGAGTGGATTGAAGATGTTTCTGTGGTCATGTGGCTGGCATGACTAAACACCAAGGCGCATGGAACGCTGTTACCTTCCCACTGAAGTGGTACCTATTTATCTACTTGCAATTTCTTGCTTTCGAACTGCTAGGTTGGCAGGAGCTGGAACTAGAGATGGGAGCTCACTCCATCATGCGGCAGCTTGGGTCTTGAACTGCTGAACTACTGACCTTCCACAGCCTGCAGTTCAGCATCTTAACCACTTGAGTCACCGCAGCTCCTACACTCCATATACATGTAACCAAAATATGCAGCCAAAGTGTGAAGTGATCCTAATAGCAGTCTATTGCCTCAGAGGATTGCTAAGTGGGTGAAACCCAGTGAAGCTGCAAATGTCAACTGTGCTCTGTATTTGACCATGACAGAATTAAATAAAGGTTAGACAAAGAAGGGAGGAAGGGAAACTGCACCTGCCTCACTCCTTTTATTCAGGTATGCACACTGTGGGGAGAAACAGACATAGAAGAAAACAAAGGGACCTGGACAGTGGTTTCAGGATTACGAAACTGTGGTGAGATTTCTTTACCTAGGGGCAGCCCAACTATCTCTGTCATCCTGGCAAGTGTAAGGAGGCATTTACTACATATCAAGTCCAGATACATGAAGGATGGTTTGTAAGTTACTCTCTGGAAAAAGTGCATGCGGGTGGTAGGTGCCGGCACACTGGCCCTGACCTCACATATATTCAGTATAGAGTGGAGTTGACTTCCACATAGATGCATCCATATAAATTATTTCGCATAGAACCAGCCAGGGTTTCTGACTGTATGGATAAAGCTTATGTATGTACACTTACAATGCCATCCTAAGAGGAGTTACACCCTTCTAATGCCATTGACTTCAATGGACTTTGATGTAATTCATCTTAGGATGGCATTGATCATCCTTTGTGCACATTATACTGAACATATGTAGTGGTTAAGACACTGAACTGCAGACTGGAAGGTCGGTAGTTTGGCAGTTTGAGACTCAAGTGCTGCGTGACGGAGTGAGGTCCCATCTCTGGTCCCAATTCCTGCCAAACTAGCAGTTCGAAAGCAAGAAATTGCAAGTAGATAAATAGATACCACTTCAGTGGGAAGGTAGCAGTGGTCCGTGCGCCTCGGCATCTAGTCATGCCGGCCACATGACCACAGAGATATCTTTGGACAGCGCTGGCTCTTCGGCTTGGAAACGGAGATGAACGCTGCATCCCTAGAGTTGGATTCGACTGGCTTTTGAGCAAGGGAAACCTTTATATTTACCTATTACCAGGGAGTGCAACTCTTCTTCCTTCTGTGCATGTTAATTCTCCCCAGGAGTGTTGCTGGTGAACACTCCTCACGTGGTCATTTGTATTACTTGTGAGGGAGGTGTTTATTTTTGGAGAAGCAGATTAACAGGGACAAGAAAGGTTTTCTAATGGAAGTATTCATTTCCTATCTTTTTCTATTCCAAGAGGGGCCATGGCAGCAGGATATCATCTCAAGTTCATCATCTGGCATCTCCTTTTTAAAACTGGATCAGGTTGTAGGGAATGTGAAAGACTGTTGCCTGAGACCCAGGAGAGCAGCTGCCAGTCAAGAGGGTTGGATGTGACAGATCTGTTCCACTCATAGTGCTCCTTTCCGTTTCTCGACTTGAGCCTAGTGGACAAGCTTGTTGTGTCAGGGGAGGGTGCCTTCTGCTGGAGAAGGAAGCAGAAAAGACTCAAGTTATTCAACACAGCGTAGATAATACTGACCTCCACGGACCAATCGTTTGACAAGGTATAAGGCAAGTTTATGTGTATTCATACCCATTATCACTTAGACACTGTGAGCCTGTGGCAGATATGATTTTGTTGGGATGGTCATTAATTGTCCTAAGCCGACAGAACATGGTGGAGTATAGGTGTACACCAACCATTGCCATGTTTTACCACACACTTGCCCCCTCCGGTGACCTGATCCCTTAACATCATATGGAAGACTTGTGATATGGAGGTCAACCACCCTAGTAACCAAGATCAAGTTAATTCGTGCCATCATATTCCCCACTAATATGTACAGGTGTGAAAGCTGGACATGAATAAAGCTGACAGGAAGAAAGTAGCGTTGAAATGTGGCGTTGGAGGAAAGCTTTAGGGATACCATTGGCAGCCAAAAAGACAAAGAAGTATGTTCCAGATCAAATCAAGCCTGAACTCTCCCTAGAAGCTCAAATGACTAAACTGAGGCCATTGAGCTTTGGTCACATTCTGAGAAGAGTCACAAACGCTGGGAAAACAGGAAGCCCCGACGTGAGATGGACTGACTCAATAAAGGAAGCCACCGGCCAGCCCTCAGTTTGCAAGACAATGACAGGCCGTTTGGGAGGACATTAATCCATAAGGTCGCCATAAGTCGGAAGCGCCCTGGCTGCACTTAGAGCCCACCCAAACGCGGGGTGTCGGGGCTTCCCGCCCCCCAGTGGGTTTGCTCAGCCGCCTGACACGCGCCAGCGCGGACACAGCCTCAGGACACGGCCGCCCCACTTCCAGGAGGGAAGGAAAGCCGGGACTCTGCGGCTGCCACCGCCCCCTTCCCCTCCTCCTCCTGCGGCGGGCAGGACGCCTGCGCCTGGCGCTGCCTTCGGAGGAGGGCGGAGGCGCATCCCAGGCGCAAGGAAGCCGCCGACCGGGGAGGGGAACAACATGAGCGGCGAGCGCTGAGTCTCCGCCTCGCCTGCTTCGCTCGTGGGCGCGCGGGGAGGGAGGGAGGCGGACAAAGAGCCAGCGGCTTCCGCCTTCGGCTGACTGTCGCCGGCATCGGCATGGGGGAGAGGCTCCGAGGCCAGCCCGGCGTTTGCTCGGCGGCGGCCGCCGCCGCGACGACGACAGCCGCCGCCATCCCCACCTGCTCGCTGCACAACGGGCTGCTGCACAACGGCTTCCATTCGCCGCCCAGCAATGGAGAAGCGCCTCACTCGCTGCTCTTCCGCCAGGACCTGCCCCTGCCTAGCCACGGCTCCCCGGCTAAGAAATGCAGGACGCGCCGGAGGATGGATTCGGGCAGGAAAAACAGGCCGCGTAAGTAAGGTGTGTGGAGGGCCGCCTTTTTCTTTCTTTCTTTTTTAGGTGTCGTGCGGCGGCGGCGGCGGCGTTGCATTGCGAGCGTGCCAAAGGGCTGAGCGGCAACGCCGGGAATGGCTCTTTCTCTCCTTCCGCTCATAGAGACGCCGCGGGGGTCATTGCACACAGACCCCCTCGTAAGGTGGCGGGAAAGGGGGAGAAACCGCCTTCGGAATGAGGCGGGGGTGCAGGTGCCGCGCTTTGCCCGCCCTCTGGCACGGCGCGCTCACGTGCATGCTGTCACTGGGCCAGCGCTGTGGTGGGATCCAGTCTTGAGCGGCAATGGCTTCGTGAGCAAAGTGGGTTATCAAACCCCTTAATTAAAAGGGAGCAATAAGAAAGATTTTTTTTGAAAACGAACATCTTAAGACATTTCATCGATAGGGATCTGCCTATTAAGAATCGCAGGAATCCCTTCCTAAGTTCCTCCCATTATTTTTGCTCCAAGCCCGAGAGAACCCTTCCTGGGCTCCTCCACCGATTCGTGGTGAGCTACGACCAACCTCTTTTCTCAGCTGCTCAACAATCAGCTCATTAAATATTGTCTGGGGCCAGCCAATAGCGGCGCGCTGTCTGGGAACACACCCACTGATACCACGTAGGCTGGTCCCGCCGTTGGCCAATGAGGTGGCTGGGAGGGAGTGGGTTTGTCTGGGTTTCTACACCGCCGGGTGCAGAAGGCGAAAACGAGAGATTTCTCAATTTTATAGCCCGCATAAATGTGACCTTGTTAAACCGGAGACCAGTTGTTGGGGATGTGAAAGTCGCACAGGCTTGGGTTGCTGCTGGCAGAGAAACCTGCGCCTGGGTCCTTTCAAAACTCAGAATGAAACTCATAATTGATGAGAAACACTGTAAGTAAATGACATGGGTAGCTAAATTGAAGATTTTAGACTTCTTAGTAGCAGAGTGCCTCTCTCTCCTGTTCCTCTCTTTCTCTCTTTCTTTCATTAAATATACAAGATTATCATCGGAACGGAAAGAGTTTGATCTCAAGTGAGTTAACACATGCCTTTGAGTATTAAGATATAGTAGATGAGAGCCCTCTCATACCTATGATTCTCTATGAAATCTAAGTTTAATTTACATTTCATTGAACTCCCTAGTTCAAGAAATAGTGTTGTGCATCTGATCAGCACATCTGTTTCTTCTTTCCTTAGGAGATTTTAAAGTTCCGTGTACTCTGAGCGCATGATGTAGTATTAAATAAGGTTTGTAAGTATGTACAATGCCTCTGAAATAACTGTGATAATGAGATTTCCTGCCTGATCCCGACTTTGTTTATTTGGCTACCTTTTTGAACAAGTTGCTGACCTAGCAAATGCTCTGTCATGCATGCCTATGGAGGGAAAATATTTAGAGTGTACTGTTACTCTCATTACATTGTATTTTGACTATGCATGATGAAATATAGATTGTATGTACGTTTTGAAGAGTTCACAGGCATACAGTTGATTGAGAGAGGATAAACTGGTTTCTACACCAGAGCTGGGGACTGGAATTGCACATGCACTTGAAGTGTCCATAGTGTGTACTCTGGTCCTGAGTTCAAATCCCTGGATTTGTTATGACTAGCAACTTAAAGATACAAACTGCATGTGTTAAAGGTAGATATTTTGCCATTAATTACGTGCTTTTATGATGCAAGACGTACTTGTGAAATCAGTGCTGTTTAATTGCACTGATTTCAGAGGCAAGGCCTGCCTTACAGAAGCACCTCATGCAACCTTTGATCTGACTTAGACATATTAAGCATGTTAAGGCAGTGTTTTGAAAGGTGCAACTCTTGTGAAACAGGTGGAGTAAGGCTGGGTATACAAGACTACAGGTACGTTCAGGCACAAAAGCATAGTTTATTATTTGTCCCGGAGCTGGTGCCTATGCTACTTTTTAAGTTCCTTGGCAGTAATAAAAATAAAATTAGAATATAATTTATTTTGTTCCTTGGCAGTAATAAAAATAAAATTAGAATATAATTTATTTTGTTAACTGAATTCCTTTTTTTGCACGTCTGTAGTTAGTGGCCTCTTTTCCATTGAAAATATTTAGTTTTTTGAGATATAAATGTCTCCTACTTCTAGCAAAACCAGCAGTTCTGTACAGAGGTGATATTCAACTTCTGCTGCCTCTCCATGCAGCCTTCAAACCTGGTATCAGAAAGCAAAACTGGAGAATTTTTAAGTCTATTTTGGCAGAATTACTGGTAGTATCATGAATAATTAAATCTACAGTGCCATTCTAAACAGAGTTACACCTTTCTAAGCCCGCTGACAAGAGTGTAACTTTGCCTAGGATGGCACTGCTAGTCTAGTAGTTGTGTGAAATAGATATGAAAAGATTGGGCCCATGCATCTTTGCTGATCTCGTTAATCCCAGTCTGCATTTGAATGTCAGATTTTAAAAAGTATATATTTGGTTTACGCAAACAATTTAAACCACTGTGGTTTACATCCTTTTCTAAAACGTCTAGGCATATAGAAGAGATGACAAGCCTGTCCTATCATAGTTTGTACACCTCTGCTGTTTTCTGCCTGTTGAAGCATAAAAACAAAGATATGCATAGCACGCCACCATAAAATAAAGAAGCTGTGCAGTGGTAAACAGTCCCATCTTTCCGGTTTGGTATGACTGTCAATGGGAGCCTCTGAATGAGCCTGCTAGGTATATGAGTTAAAGGTGCCTCCATGCAAGTTGCACGGGCTGAGTGTGTGGACACAGTCTGCTCCTGAGAGGTCCTGATTAAGTCAGGGTGTAGCAAGCCTTGAAACTGAAGCGGTTTCTCTCCGATCATTCACTCTCTGCATGGCACAAAAGTAATCACCAAAACTTTTGATTGCAAGAAACAAGTTAGCCAAGTTATGATGCCAAGTCGTACACATGCACAGTATTTCTAATAAGGGCATGGCAGTCAGACAGTGTGGAAACAGAGACTTCTGAAGTACTTCTAGCCCATGCCAAGGTATGTTGAAGAAGTTCAAGGATATCAGTATATTTACTCTTATTGCCAGATTTACAGGTTAGACTTTGGAACCTTGGAGGTTTGTCACAGATCATCTTACAAGTGTACACCTAAGTCATAACAAAATAGTTATGATCTGTTTTAAGCTCAAAATTCTTGTTTTCTAAAGGGCTTTACATAGTCTCAGAAACACCTATGCACTTTACTGACGGTATTTATTTTTCTATGCTTTTACAATAAATAAAGTGTGGGGGGGGGCTGTAAAGACATGAGGGAGAGGGAATCCCATTCTTCCTGTACCCTTGTCAATCCCCCTGTCCTGCAGATTCCTGGAGAATGTTCCCAACTCTGCTGCGATACTGATCCTACACACAGACAGAGAGAGAGATCCTGGTTTAAGATACATTACAGCCATACAGCACTTCCTGAGCAACTGGAGAAATTGAAAGCATGTTGTCCAGCAGAAGTAGACTGTGATGTTACGTAGCTGCAGTTACTTATGGGTGTATTCCCCTCTGATCTTTAAATTCTTAAAAGTCTATTTTTACAAGGCAATCTGTGAAAATTTACTCCCGTCTAAGCCCACTGAAATCAACTCTCCACAGGCTTGCATTGTTAACATGCAGGGTCATTGAAAAGCTGAATGCTAAACGGAATACTTTTGTGAACCTGTATGAAAGGGCACCCTACAAAGTACCTTAACAGGAAAAGTAGAGATACAGAGTCAAGCCCAGTGGTATACACAAAATCACCTCCCAGGCTAGGATGTTGTTGTCCATTCCTAGGGGTGTGCGCTCAGTGTATATGGAGCTGAATAAATACCTGAAAAATACATTATTGGCATCTAATCTGATTTGGATGAAGGAAAGGGGAGGGGGTTGGAAGGCCCCCCTCAGAAGAAGTCCTCCCAGCTGGTTCTTAGTGCCATGGGGAGAGAAAGATATCCTCATATGCATCAGATCCTGGGGCTTTTTCTGTGGGGTGATTTAAAACCCCTGCAGAAGGAACCCTCCTAGATGGGTCTGGGTGGCGCAGGGAGAGATAGACCTTCCTGCACAGGCCAGATCCTGGGGCCAGCTTCTTCTGCGGGGTGGTTTGAACCCCCTGCAGAAGAAGCCCTCCCAGCCGAGACTCGGTGCCATGGGAAGACCTCTCTCTCTCTCCGCACTTGCCACATCCTGGGGCCAGCTTCTCCTGACCCATGGTTTAAACACGATGCAGGAGAAACCTAATATGTTTAAGGGGATGGCCCCTTTAAATGCATTTGGAAGCCCAGCCTAGAGCAAACCTGGAAGGGTGAACCTTCTAGGTTCACTCCCTGCGTGGCTTGCAAAAGGGCCCATCCCTTTAAATGCCTTGCTGAATAAATTTGGCTACCCAATGATTTCTCGAATCCCGATATCATACCAATAATGGGATTCAGGGCTATCGGGAAAACCAATTTTTTTGGGGTTCAATATACCTGAACCTGAAAAATACCGGGTTTTTTTGTGCACACCCCTATTTATCAACTTGGCCATCCCAGCAGTAAACCTCTACAATTTCAATATTATAAAATAGCAACTTTGCATTGCACCTTGTGAAAACATATATAAATAAATACATTTCCTACACAGAAAGTACAGTTGTACTTTTTGAGACTATTTAAAGGACGCTGAAAAACAAGAATTCTGGTCTTAATACTTAATCATAGTTATGTTGTTTTGTCTTTGAATGCTCGTTAAGTGGATCTGTGACCAATTTCTTCCTCATCCATATCCATTCAAGCATAGAGTGTTGGACTTGGATCAATGTCTTTTTAATTTGTTTTGCTCTGAGTCATTTTTGGGAGTTGTAGTATGTGAATGCATTTCTTGCTGTACCCTGCCCATCACAGCAAACTCTTCTCTTAAACATTTCTGGAAACTGGGGGACAACCATCAAAAGTCACTGGACGTGAGCATTCAATAAGTATCTAAGGGGAGAGCAGTCTGAGCTAGTTACAGTTTTGGAGCTGCTTTTCTGCACCCAAAATGCTGAACCTGGCTTTTTATTGATAGCCAAGTAAATGCCACCTGTATTCCCATTTTTTTTCTGTATCTCCTTCCCTTGTCAGGAAGGTGGTGTTGATATATTTATTTATTTTTCTCCATTCTATAAGCTGCCAAGTAATTTTGTAGTGTGCAAAATTCAACTCAAGGTTCTGGTTTTTGGTGTGTATTTGTGTGCCCATGTACTTATGAACCTGGAAGCCATGGAGTTTTTGGCAACCCATAGTGGAGCTAGGATATTTCAGAGAGGTGGCTTATATTACCTGCCTCTGTATCCCGGCCCTGGTATTCCTTGGAGGTCCAAGTACTTGCCAGGTTCGGCCCTGCTTAGCTTCCAAGATCTGATGCGGTGGCGCAGGCAGAGGGAGCGGTGGCGCAGGTGGTTAAACGCCTGCTAATAATAACATCCACGAACAGCTGTTACAGCCGTTCGAAACCCGCCGCGGCCAGAGTGAGCACCTGGCCCTTGTCCCAGCTCCCGCTAACCCAGCGGTTCGAAAGCGCCAACTAACATCAAAAATACGCAAGTAGATAAATGGGAACCTACCTTAGAAGGTAGGGGGCACCCTCCCCCGCTGTGGGGGTCGTTGGAGCGTCGGAGCTCGGTGGATGGGGAAAGCGGCGAGCGGCGAAGATGGTGTCTGGGTACATCAGCGGCGGAACAGGCGTCGGCGGAGAGGCGGAGCCAGGACGACACGCGAGCATGGACGGCGCAGGCGGGGCGGAGCCGCGAGGACTGAGCCAAGGCCGCGCCGGAGCATGCCGCGTGACAGAAGGGCCCGACCGATCCGCCATTGAAAGACCGCCAGAAAGGAGCCAGAGGCCGAGTGACACTGGGTGCCGGTAGGGATTGTCCCCACCCCTAATTATTGTGGCCATAGGTTAGGGATAAATGAGTAACTGTAGCCGCTCAGAGACCCCTTAGGGGGTTAGAGCGGGGTAGTAAGCTGAAATAAATAATAATAAAAATAATAATGAGATCAGGTTTGCCTGGGCTATCCAGGTCAGAGAAAGGTTCTGGTGTTGATCCATAAAGCCTGTTGTGCCTGGCATACCTCCGTTGATTTGTTTCACCATTACGTTTACAATCAACTAGAAAGACTTGGCTCAGTTATTGCATCTGTGTGCCAGATCCAGTCTTCCCTAGAGACTTGCTTTAGCCTGTTCATCTTCCAGAAGTGGCACGTAAGATGCTTTTATTCCAACTGATATGCAGTGCTATCCTAAATAGAGTTACACCCTTCTAAGCCCATTGACTTCAGAAGGAGGGAACTCTGTTTAGAATGGAACCGTTTGATGGCCAATGGTGAGTAGGGAAATGGAGAAATAACTGACATGTTGTTATCTGGCCCAAGCTCTTGGGAGGGGATAGGCTATAAAACCAGTCAGATAATTCCTCATTCTAAGAACACAATTACTAACCACCACCACCACCCCGCGATGTTGAACTATCATTGGAATCCTGTAGGGCTTGGTTCACTCCTATGTGTACTTCAGTGGTGTGAGCCATCATAGATCACAAAAAGAACTAGCATTCTGTCACACGATACTGGGCTTGGTTCTCGTATATTGCTGGAAGTCATCAGGGGTTCAGAAATCAAGTAAGGTACTACATGTGTGAGGCAGCCATGATTAACTGATTATCAAATTGGTAAGTAGTATCCTAACACCCCTCCTCACAAGTACATGGCACTTCTGAGGAATGGTTTCTGACTTCCTAGTTCGGGCTGTGTGGGAGTTCACTTGCGACTGCATTGGAGCTGGTGTTGTGTAATAGCTAATTGCAATGCAATCACTGGTATATTTCCCCCCTGTTATATTATGCAATCCAAATTTTAAGTGAAGTGCAGCATTTCGGTACCATGCCCATATAAACACATGCGTTCAGTTCTAATTAGATATATAAATACACAAAACTGTGGCTCTGTGGGAGAGATGCTACACTGAAACTGACTTCAAAGAATTCTTCAGCAGGCCAGAATATTTCCTGTACTGGTATGAGCAAGATCTCACTCCCAAAGTCTGCATTAATTGATTCCAGGTCCAGCAATTTCTGGTTATCTATGCATCAAAGTGAATTATCAACCCCTATCCAAAATTGGCTTTGTATTCTTAATCGGTCCTGTTTATCAAAAGAAGAAGTTCCTTTATTTGAAATGCAGATGGTTCTTAACGTGTAACAATTCTGGATAGCCATTTGGACCTGTCCAGTTTAGAATGTACTTGGAAACTGTGTTAAAGGTACCCTTGCATTAACCATAAATGAACCTTCCCCTAGATAGTTCAGTTGTTGGCATGCAGCAGGTTATCTGATCTTTGTAATCATTTAGATAACCTTCCATTTGCTCAGGCTTAGTGCTAGGTAGACTGCCATAATTCCTAGGCTGTAAATAAGTTTAGCAATATCATTTTTGATAATTGGGCAACAGCACATTATGGATCAGCTCTGCTTTGTTTTGTTTTAATTTGCAGCTCTAGATCATAGAACTCATATGTACTGCTTTGATCATCTGGCATTTTTCTATCATAAAAGCTACTAAACCTCTGTGGTTTTAGGGTAAGATTCCAGAGATTCTTCTAGAAAGGGATGAACTGGCTTCCTGTCCTAAGTAATTAATGATCTGCTGGCTTTTTGTGTAAACTTTGCCAACCACACTTTATGGAAGGGGGGTGTTAAAATGCAGCTTTCCCAAACTGAATCTATGCTTCTGTGAGTGTGGGGTTGAAAACAGAAGTGGAAAAAATAATGAAGGCTGATATTTCCTTTGGTTTGCTTTATTGTGTTGTGTGCATGTATGTGCACATGTGTGTGTTTAGGTAATTGCAAATAAATCTCTGTCAGAACACAAGAGGGGCATGATCGTAATGATAATTCTGGAAAGATAGTTGTGTTAATCTGTTGTAACAAAACTACATACCTACGGGACCATTTCTCCCCATATGTGCCCCGAATAGCTTTACGCTGAGCTGAACAGCACCATTTGTCAGTCCGGGGTCCAAAAACATCTGCCTTGCCTTGACCGGGGCCAGGGCCTTTTCAGCCCTGACCCCTGCCTGGTAGAACATGCTCCTGGTTGAGATCAGGGCCCTGCGGGATTTATTACAATTCTGCAGATCCTGCAAAATGGAGCTGTCCTGCCAGGCTTTTGGCTGAGGTGGCAGATGTCCAAATGACACTGATGGACCTCCTGATGACACCTGGTATCTTTGGTGTGTGTGACAGAGTATTGGACTGGATGGGCCTTTGGCCTGATCCAACATTGGCTTCTCTTATGTTCTTATGACATCATCCTTCCCTCCCTCGCTCGCTTAATCTGCCCTCCTGCTAGAACCAGCTGACTTGGGTCCTCCTGCTAGAACCATCTGACTTGGGCCCTCCTGCTAGAACCAGCTGACTTGGGTCTCTGTAAGAGAAATGTGCCCTTCCTAGCATTGGCACAGCAGGCACTGTAATTAGAAATTATTACACTGCCATCAGGAATTTTAACTGCAACTGTTGAATTTATGTTTTACTATTTATTGCTGAATGATCAATGATAGTTTTACTGAATCTTGTAAGCCGCCCTGAACCTGCTTGCGGGGTAGGGCATACAAACAGAACGAAATAAAATAAATAAATGAATCATGTGGCACCTTGAAAGACTAACAACATTTATTCCAGCACAAGTTTAGGTGAGTCCGAGCCCACTTTGTCAAATGCTACAAGCAGGGATCTGAAGAAGCGAGCTCTGACTCAAGAAAGTTAATCCTGGTGTGAATGTTGTTAGTCTTTAAGGCACCCCTGGTCTTCTATATTATTATTGTAATGAGACCTCAATAGTAATGGTATGCAAATTTCTGGATTGCCCTATGGACACTCATACATGTGTGATGTGTTTCGAAAGAACCCTGTAAATAGTTCATAAACATTAGATGTAAATATAGTAGAAGTTTTAATTTTGGAACTATTAATACACAGATGATCAGTGATGATCATCGCAATAATAATGTATGCTAATTTCTGGATTGCCCTGTGGACACTTTGGTGTCAGAATTCATCTGGTCTTCCTTCTATTTTACTGTTTTGTTCTTCTGTTTTGAAGTTTTGAGCAACTGTTTTATGCATGTTACAGTATTTTTGTTTTTTGCTTTGCATATACATCACATTGTGGCGGTTGTGTATTAGAAATTTGGTATTTTAATCCTTTTCAGCTTTGTTTTTGCTTTTCTCTTTTCAAGAGATTTAAAGCAACAGTGGGCAAAAAATAAAGCCACTGTTTCCTTTGGTTTGCTTGGTTTAATGTTGCTGCCTGCTCTCCTTTTAACGCTGAGTTCTTAAGTGTGCACAGTCAAGTAGTATAAAATTGTCAGCCATCATTTTTTAAAAACATCACAGAATGAAGTCTTCCTTACCAAGCAAACACTGGTGACTGCTTCATTTTTGGGCATTTGCTGTGTGTTACATGGTCCTTGGACTTGCAAGAAGGTTGCACTGCTTGTACTTCTAGCAAGGTCACAGAGAGAGGGTCAGAGACAGAGCTCAGTGCAGTCCTAAATGGAGTTACACCCTTCTAAGTCTATTGAAGTCAGTGGTGTTTAGAAGGGTATAACTCTGTTTAGGATTTGCACTGTAAATAATCTCTGTAGCTACACTGGCTTTGGCTTCCAAAGGTGGAGGAATATATCTTATTTAACAATCAAGACCAACTAACCCACCACACTCTAACTAGGCAATAGGTGCATGTGAGGTGTAGGGTTGTCAACCTCCAGGTGGTGGCTGGAACTCTCCCACTATTACAACTGATCTCCAGGCAACAGAGATCAGCTCACATGGAGAAAATGGCTGCTTTGGAAGGGGGACTCTATGGCATTAGACCCTATTGAAGTCCTTCCCCCAAACCCACCCTCCTTTGGCTCCAGCTCCAAAATCTCCAGGTATTTCCCAACCGGGAGCTGGCAACCTTGTGTGTCAATACAACTTCAGTATCATCTGTAATTTCTGTTTGTTTGTTTTTAAAGTTTTTATTTATTTATTTGTTAGCAAAGATACATCATAAAAGCACAGTTTTACATTATCAATATGACTCAAACAGCTTCTTTTAAAATCTAGCTATACACAAGAGCGTTAACTGGTGAAGATATTTACACCCAAGCGAGACTGTCAGCCCTTCCCTTCACCCTTTCAGCCTGCACCTCTGAATTTTACATCATTAACCACCTGTGGTAACTTGGGTTCCTGGGCAATATGTCATGCCTAGAGAGATGTAAAAATATTGGGGACCAGGTATCCTCAAATTTGGAGCTTAAAGGTAACGATGATTGGGCCCTGCGTACATTATCAGTGATCTTGGCCATTACAAAATGCTCCCACACTTTATCGTGCCAAGCTTCCACCGTGGGCATTTGCGGGGCTTTCCAGCAAGATGCAATTACCAATCGTGCCATTGCTAAAAGTGTAGATATTACCTCCTCATTCCTATTATCTGTAATTTCTTTACTGCCCTTGTGTTGATTTTAAAGGTTGCGCGCCCTTGATGGTTTGATCATGCGATTTCCTCTCCATAGTTGACATTCCTTTGTGCCGGATTAAAGGCTTCGAGTGGTATAGTGGAAGCTAGCGCTTTAAAAAGTACTAACTCTTGTTTCTGATTGTGTTAGTAAGCCAGCTGAAGTATGCTTCAGATATTCAAAAGAGGAAGCACAAGTCATTTGTTATGTCTTCCCCACAATGAGGAACAGAAGCAGTGTGTAGAGTGTAGCAGCCATCAGTGAAGTCAAACCCACAAGTCAAGGGCTATCTGAATGAACCCTTGAGTTGCTTTGGATGTTCTAAGAAGGGGCAAGGGAAGAAACATTAGTCACCTGAGCTTCCTTTCCCCATTGTTCTCAAAGGACAGCGTGTCCAATTTGCCCCCTCCCGCCCTGGGCAGTGGGGGACGAGCTTTCCTGGCAGAAGGACAAAGCACACCTTTCCCATTTCTTGAGAAGAAAAAGTGCAAGACACTTATCCTTCTGTTTATTTACTTTTTTGTAGTTCACCTTTCTCACTGTGACACAAGGCAGATTACACAAATCAAAACAATGCAGGAAGACCAGTTTCATACATAGGAACGATGTAATGAAACCTGATTACAAAAGTGAAAATGGCATGTCAAAAACAACGTAATACGTACAAGAAAACAGTAATGTACATACAGCAAAACTGCATTGCAGAGTAAGATACTGCAGTGAGCAAAGCAGCAGGTTTCACAGGCACTACCTGTGGCCCTGTTCCCCTTGTTTCCCCACTATGTCTTCAGGAAACATTCTGGTACTGCCTTGTGTTGAGCCTGTGGACCCTGGCAATTTTGAAAAGGAGTGTGGTGAGAGCCACCACAAGAAGGCTGCCAAGGGTGGCAGTTGTAAAAAGGTTTGCAAAGTCCTGAGCCAGGCATCCTTCCTGCAGAACCAGTGGTGATGTTTTCTGGGGTCTTCTGAAGCGATGTGGAGCAGAGCTAGAAATGGCTCATTACTTTGGGGAAGATGTATTTTAGTAGGCACTAAGAAACACACATGTATCACCATGGTGCCTACGGGCACCACACTGGAGATCTCAGCTGTACTGTGTGTTCAAAAACACAAGTTTTTTTTTTCATGCAGTCCTGAGCAGAGCTACTCCAGTCTAAACCAATTGAAATCAATGGGTGTAAGCTGGAGTCACTCTGCATAGGACTGCAGTGTTGTCTTTGTCTGTCTTTCTGCTTTTTTAATAGCCTGTGATTAACAAGGGCACTTCCTGTTCTTAAATTTTAAGTACAGATTTTCTGCTTGCGCGGTGTATCCGTGATGTATTTTTATTGCGACCAAGGACTATGATCTTTCCTGGTGAGTCCTCACAGCCTGTGGCAGGAAGGTCCAGTGTGTGCAGCGGGTGACTTTGTTTACCTTTTCCAGTCTGGCCAATGAATGCCCTGTACCTTTCCTCCTAATCTTACCTCTCTTAATAAACAGAGACATCCTGCTTTTGAAAAGGCCCCACTTTTTAAAACACTGTTTACAATCAAGATGTGGGGGGGTGGGAGAGAGATACCAAAGTACCATTGGGGTAATTTCTTCTGCCATCATCCGAATTACAAAGGCAGATATCTTGACTTGTGCCTATAGGTTTCTACAGATTAGAACGTGGGTTTAAGCTTTATTGGCATTTGAATAGCAATCTCAGTTATTTGGTGTCACTGATTTATGGGTGACATGTTAACTTTGGCAAATATCCTTTGCTGAAAGATCTCTTCCGTATGCTGCAGGTTGGCTATGTTTTCTGCGCCATTCACAAATTGTTAAGTAGATATAGCAGACCAGGAGTGTGAATTTGCAGCTTTCCTGAAAAAGCCTGTAGTTAGAGTTCCCTGTAGTTTAAAAACTAGGATTTGTGTAAGTTTGTAATGCTTTTAAGCTTTACTATCTCATGGCATAACATGATGTGATCTGCTTCTTTTTAGTGTTTAATGTTGGATGCCCTAGACTATTATCTTATCTATATTGGCCTGCCCCCAAGTTTTCTGTGAGTTTATTTTTTTAAGGATGGAATTTAATTGGAAGCATTATGTATCCCCTTAAAGGGCATTGTTGTTTAGAGAAACACTTTGATATTTTTTGGCATTTCTTTGTGATTTTTAGATTAGTCTCCTGTTGAGCAGACTTTGGCATGTAGAGTACTGGGATTCTTCTTTTGAGAAAATGGGACTAACAGATCAGAGTACATGTTTTTCCCCCCATGAGAACAGAGAGGTAGTTTTGTTTAAATGCCATGACACCTTAAAGATTTTGAACTGACTGGTCAGCCAAATGACCTCACTTGTTTCTGTAGCTGGATCAGTCCCCACCATGAGGCAGCTGAGGTGGCATTCTTCAGCAGGTCAGTATGGATTCTTTATGATACGGGGAGGACCTACACAGATGTTTTTATGGGGGGAGTCTTTGTGGTGATAGTAGGCAAAAGGTTTGTGGGGATAAGTTGGGGAGTACCAACACAGTGCCATGCTATGAAAAACCTCTGGCTAGAAACTGTCTTGGTACCTTAATGAGCTTTCCCAGCTCATAATATAGATTCTGTTTAACACCACATGGCTGGATCTTTGGACGTCATGTGGTCAGGGTGAAGGCTTAGTCTTTTATCTTTTAATTAGTTACAAAGTTTAAAGTGTATGGTATGTAGGAATTTGAAGTCTTGAATTTTTTGTCTGTTGTAAACAAGCACATTAAAAACCTGATTCCAAGTCAAGGTACAATGATGGAAAGTTGAGTCTGTCTTAGCATGGGGAAAGACAAGATAATTCAGTCTTTGAGGTGTAACATTTGAAGTTTTGGATATCTTACACAGTATATATTTGGAAATTTCTGCCAGTTTGGTTTCTTCCATGCAAGTGCAGTTTTCTACTGCTGACAAATGAAACAGGCTTGTAGAAATCTCAGGTGTGTCGACAAAGTACCATTTATCTATATCTATTTTTTACAGTTTTAAAAAAGACAATACATTCACCAGAAATTAGATGTACAAGACTTAATTTTTTTTAGTTGTGAAAACAAAACAGCCTTGAGGTCAACCAAACCACCACTTCAGAAATCTGTATGTGCATGTATATTCACATGTTTACCATATTCAGTGGGTCGGATCCAGAGCAGTATTTCCATAGGCTGCGGGACTTCTGCCCATTTGGGGACCAGACATAGGGTTTCAGGGTCATTTTGAACTGCTGTGGGACGAAGCAGTCAAGAAAGTCACACTCCCATGAGCTGAAGTCCTCATGCTCACAGAAACACTTTTGTATCTAGCCTGCTAGTTCCTTTAATTGCTGTGCATCACCTGAGGTAGAAAGACTAGCCTTGTCTTTCATGTTCAATTAATAGTTGTATATTAAATCAAGGCTTGAGAAATTCCAGTCACCAGGGTGCCTAGATGCTTCATTGTGGTGCCTGGTGGTTTCATCAGTTATTTTATTTTGTATTTCAGCAATCCTCAGACCAAGAACAAAGCTTATTTATCATTTCATATCAGAATATGTATTGTGTATGAGTCATGACTTAAAAATGCATGTGTATGAAGTTTCTTATCATTGCTTGTTTATATATTTATATATTTTAGTGGTAGTGGATCAGTTCATTTAAAATCTTAAGCAGTTGCTTTCTATACTGGCTCCAATATTCAACTAAATTGAGCTTTTTCAAGAAATTATGAGAAATTGGGGAGAGGTTAAGTTAGGGTTTGCAGTTAGCTTTTTGTTGTAGTGAAGTTACCCCATGTTTATTTATATACTATAACACCTCTATCATAGCTTTAATAAAATCACAAGGAATTGTGAACAGGCCAAGATTAGGTTTTCCGGTGGCAATTATTAGAAGAATATGGTCATTAAAATACCAAAATGAGTCTCTTTCCTACATTTTTGGGCTGGCGCAATTAAAAAAATTGTCATGGCCAGTATTAAATGGACCTTGAGATGCTAATGAAGCATGGATTGCAGATGTTGAGCCAGATCAGCATTATAAGCAAGGTGGGAATATCCATAAATAGCAGTATGAGATTCCAGAAAATACTGTGGCTCGCATCTAATGAGATCCACTTATGGAACAGAGCTCACAAAACTTGACTTTCCCTATTACCCTTTCCCACTGCAGGCTACTGAGCCCCATGAAGCTTTGTTCCTGGGGCCAGTGGATCCTCAGGGACAGCATAGCAAAGTGAAGTAGGGAACAGCGGTGGGAAGTGGCAAAAATCATCTCCCCCTTGTCTCCAAAGACAGAAATGCCCCTCTGTCTTCAGAACCAAGTGGCAAGATACAAGCCTATGGACAATTTCAAGACACAAATATCTGGGATTTTTTCCTTGACAATTAGTAAGGGGAAAATTGGGGAAATATTCTGCGTAATATGTCTTTCTAATGAAGAACAAATAATTTATCTTGTAAATCCTATGCACACTTGCTTAAGGTAAGCCAGTTGAATTCAGTGGGACATATTTCTGGCTAAATAGGCATAAGATCAAGAGGCTGAAGCAAGATTTAAACAAAACTTGTTTAGCAACACAGTTCAATCATTCAGGGAGCGTTATAATACAGACAGGAACTTAAATGCTGGTCTCTATTTCAAAGTAACAGGGAAACATCGTGAAAGTTCAAAACCAGAAACTGTGTAGTCTGGAGGCACATTTGTTGCTTAATTTGAATGACAGTCTCCTTTCGAAAACTGAGGTTTTATAATATGGCTAGAGTTTTCTTGCTCTCACCCAGGCACCTAGAAATATGATGCTGACTTTTAGGAATTTGAAGTATTTTCCTTGCTGTGCCTAAATCATGGAGTATCTTCTTATGCTCAGACTTGCCTTGGCATCACCACACAAACACAGATGAAGTTTCTTCTTGTATTGAAGGTTGGGGTTTCTGGGTTATATTTTCTTTTGCTATGCTTTCTCAAGAGTTCATAGTGGATTCCAGTATAACAACAACAATAACAAAGGTGAGACTTCTCCCCCAGCATCGACAGCGAGGCCCACGCAGCTCCCAGCCGCCAGGCCCACCAAACCTTCTCCCCTGCCCCCCCTGCACCGGCGGCGAGCCACATGGGCCTGCCTAGCCTTCTCCTGCTTCCCCCCGGGCACTGGCAGCGAGGCCTGAGCGGCTCCCAGCTGCTAGGTCCGCCAAGCTTCCCCCCAATGGCCACAGCATTCTCTGCACATGCGCAGGGAATGCTTTTACTTTTTTTGGAGGGGTTAAATATCCCCCGTATATTTTTTTTCAACTTTTTAGATTTTTCTGCACACCTGGGGACCAGTGTTCCCTCTAAGCTGTGGAGTCTTGTGAGCAAAAATTCTACGTTGTGAGCTACTGGCATTAAAGTTGTGAGCCAGTGATCTGGCTACTGCATAAATCAGTTTGCTTTGGAGCCATCCTTCCTGAGCTAAGACAAAAAAAATGTGTGAGCCGGAGGCTAAAAAACTGTGAGCTAGCTCACACTAACTCAGCTTAGAGGGAACACTGCTGGGAACTGCTCCAAGTGTGCAGGAAAATCTCTCTGCCCCCCCCAAGTGCCCCCGATGTGCAGATTTAGATATCCACATGGAGGGGGCAACTTGGTTATTAGATATATTGATGATGATGATGATGATGATGATGATTCCTTCTTACAGTGCCGTTTACCTTCATGATGACTTACAGTTACCTAGGTAGAAACAGGCTGCTACCCACAAGGAGTTTACTGTCTGAAAGAGACAAGTGAGTTGGTGAGGTGTGACAAAGGGAGGGAAGGAATTCTTTCCCAGGAATGCAGGAATTGGGATTAAAGCAATAAACCAAAATTATTGCAGACAGTTGGTTTTGAGGAGGGATAGGAAGGAGGTGGAGAAGGAGGGCCATGTATATGTTATGGGAAGGGGTTCCAGTTGGAGAGAGGAAAAGGGCAGAATCTTGTACAGGAGAAAGAGAACTATCAACTGAAGGTGGGAGAGCTGGAACAATGGATGTGTCATAAGCAAGAAGTTGAGCGAAATGATGGATGAGATCCTATCCAAAAATAACTGTGCAACCGGGGGGGGGGGTTGTAACCCCTTGCTGCAGCACCTCTCTGACTCTCCCCTGATTCTGCTCCTAGGGAGCAGCATTTTGGGAAAGGAGATTTCGGGCTGCAGTGGGAAGGGAAAAGCGACAAGGTCATCATTCCATGCACAGAATTTAGATGGGATCCAGCCTAATTTGTTGAAGCTCTGGAGAACTTTAGAGGTGAGGAGAAGAAGTTTGTGGTAGATATAGTCAAGTGGAAGCAATGGTTTTGAGGAAGGGATTATTTATTTGTTTATTTATTTATTTTTATACTTATACCCTACCACTTCCCTGGGTCACAGGGCTCGGGGCAGCTCACAACATCCAATAAAACAATCTATAAATAAAGTTAGAACATACTTACAAAAACATTAAATTACAATGTAATTTAGAACCCTAGGACCCTACGATGCACCCTATGCGGCCGGAGTGTCAATTTGGTCAGTGAGAAGATTGAGAAGAAAGCTAGACGAAGAAAGCCACAGTAGTCAAAGTAGGAGATGATCAAAGATTTCCCCAGGAGATGCCTATCACATTTTATCTACACAACAGTTTTTCTAGGAAGATTTGGCCCAGATAAAGTGGTTTGCCTGAAGTGATGAAGCCAGTCTAATAGCTCAGTTTCTTTTCCACAGAAAATGTTGGTTTCTTTCCCCAAGGAAGAGAAGAAACCTGTTCTGTTTCCCCAAGGAAGAGGAGAAACTTGTTCTGTTCTTGCTTTCAGAAGGGTATCACTCTTCTTACAAGGAAGGGAAGGTTATGAATATTTTTCAGCTTCCACAACTTCACTGTTCATGACTGGTTTCAGTGTTGCCCTCACCCCTTACACTCAGGCTACTGAAAAGCACTAATATATGTCGATGCTATGTATGTTGCATTAGGCATAACATTTATTCATTTGGACAATTTATTTCCTATGTTTTGACATTACAGCCCTCAAGGCCTCTTCCAGGCAAAATTATAAAAAGACACAAAACCAATTAATACATGAATATCATCCAGTAAACAAAATACGTTATGGTGAAAAAAAACCTTGAATAAATCATAACTTTAGCTAAATCCCTCTTAAAGCATTTTAAACAGTGTTAAAAGCATGAGAGGATATGACAACATTTGCCTGGCTCCAAAATAGTAGTAGCAGAGCACCGGGGTGGTGTTCAGAGAGTGCTGGACTAGGATATGACAGATCCCGGTTTCAGATTCTCTCTTGGTTGTGAAGCTCACTGGGTGACCTTGTGCTCTTTGCTTTCTCTCAGCCTCACCGACCTGACAGGATGTTGCTTGTTTGTTTATTTGGATTTCTACCCCATCCTCCCAGCCAAGGCCGGCTCAGGTTGTGAGGCAGGGAAAGCCCTGTATGAATGACCTTCCCTGATTCCCTTGGAAGAGGGACAAGGTAAAAATGATCCTGTAATGGCAGGGTTAAAAATAATCAGATTTAACAAATAGAGAAGACAAATGTGAATACTGATCCTAGGCAAATACGTCCAGGGCTTTGGTGCCACCACAGAGGAGGACCTAATCTCTCTGATAAATGCTTGGCTCACTTCCAAAGACGGAGTCTTCAGTGATGATTTTAACTGATGGGCTAGTTCACATGGAAGGGGGTGGTTCCTTACACACTAGCACTTATGAATCTTGAAACAAACTGGAAGCCAGTGAAAATGGCCTAAAAAGATCTTCCTTGCCTCATATCCTGGCCTGTGCGCGTGGCATCTGCATGCCAGAATCCCCAACTCTGGCGTAACCACACTACACATGGTGTTCAGACTGGTGCTAAGAACCTTTTTGGCGCTAGACTCACTGCATGACTGTTTCTTGGAAAGCCTCAACTGAGGTTGTTTAAACTAACCCTCCACATTAATATTTCCTAGTGCCGAACCAAATGTATTTTAATTCGGTTGTCATCTGTGTACTATGGGAAGTCAGGGATGAAAACAAGACCATGGAATGCTGAGGGGGTTTTATTTTTACCTCGGGACGGGGAGCTAAATTTTTCCTGCATTTCCTTGTTAAATGGGGAGGAACTTGTTGAAGCAGGGCCTCTTCATCACTCCCTTGCAGTAGTTGTGTCAAGGCCAAAAATAGGAGGAGAAGGAACTATTTTGGGAGCGTTGTTTTGCAAGGGGAGGGGGGCAGTGAAAGCGAGCAGCCTAGGAATTGTTGCTGTTTTGTCCTCTCCTTTTCCCGTGGGCTCCATTTCAACAGTTCTAAGGATATAATCGGACTACAGACAGGCTGCATGAGGATTTCGTGGTCAAGATTTATGCAAGATGTGAGCAGGTCTGTTTGGCACTGTCTACATGTCTGTCTCTTGGTGGTGAAACAAGGGCAAACGTTTCTCCACACAGCAAGAGTGGTTGCTGGACACTGCTATTTTTGAGCTGAATGAGTGGGCCACTGTCCAGCACACAGATCTCTTCTCAGTTAAAACAGATCAATTGTTTTATCTTCATCAGCACTATGAAGTTTCTCAGAAAAGCCCTAGCTGTCATGGCCTCCCTAGCACCACTGAAGAATGTGGTGCTTTAGAGGGTAACTTATTTTTATTTAGATGTTTATACCCCCCCAGGACCCCAGATGGCTTACATCATTCCGCTGTCCTCTGTTTATCCTCACAACAGTGGTTAGACTGAGAAAGAATGACAGGCCCAAGGTCACCCTGTGAGCTTCTAGAGCAAAGTGGGAGTTCGAGCCTCGATCTCTTAGATACCTACCCCTTCACTTTGACCTGACTCTCAAAGAAAGATGGGTTCTTGCACTGAGTACCTTGCATTCTGTATTTCAGCAATGGCAGAGGTGACAAGAAAAGCTGAGAGACGAGAGTAGCAAAGACCTGTATACTTTGCTACCTTAGGTAACAGAGACCTGTATACTTTGAAGCACCTTAAGTTTTCTCAAGACAAGGCGCAATTTCCACTGAATGACCCCCGTTGCTGTGTAGCCGGCTGAACTACCTGAGGGTCTGTGGACCTCAGTGTGGGTCTGCAGTATGAGGGGGAATCAGCTGAAATCACTCCCCCCCCCAGCAAACCTCAGTGCCCTTAAGTTTTTATAGTGTGGTTGGATGCATGCTACTGAATGCAGATGCCGGAATTAGTTGTTGTGGCTGCCAGGGGTGGATGCCGTGCCTTACCAACTTGCTCCTCCTGTGCTTTGAGTGAGGCAGAGCCCACCCTCTTGGTCATAAGAACATAAGAGAAGCCAATGTTGGATCAGGCCAATGGCCCATCTAGTCCAACACTCTGTCACACAGTGGCCAAAAAATACCAGGTGCCATCAGGCAGTCCAGCAGTGGGACCAGGACACTAGAAGCCCTCCCACTGTTGCCCCCCCCCCAAGCACCAAGAATACAGAGCATCACTTAGCCCAGACTGAGAATTCCTATCTATACCTTGTGGCCAATAGGCAGTATGTGAGCTTTGTGAGCTGCTCCCAGGGGCCACCGAGAGACAGGCTGAGCTGTCCCTGGCTCAGTATGCATCCGAGTGAGACAGACTTGCTAGTCAGAAGGCTGCCCAAGGCAGAGTGCTTCAGAAGCTGGGCTGGAAGTGGTGGCTAAGCAGAGTGGCAGGGATTGTACCAGTCATTTTCAGACGTCTCCCTGTTGAATCACCATGGGGAGCTCCGTGTGCCAGGGAGCCCTAGAATCATAGAGTTGGAAGGGACCTCCATGGTCATCTACTCCAACCCCCTGCACAATGCAGGGAATTCACAACTACCTCCCCCCCCCAAGTGCATGCTGCAGCCATCCAAATGACACTTACTGATCCATGATGAAGTGCTCTGCAACTGCTCCCTTTCCCTGCCAGCTGGGGTGCTGTGTTGCCAGGGAGCTCCACTGGCATATCTTGGATCTATGCCGCATACCTTGAAGATACGCAGGCATAGCACCTAGTTGGCTCCCTGCGCACTTTCACCCCACCCCAAGAACTGCACTGAAATTCACTTTGGAGTTTAGCTTAAAAGATGTAGAACTCTTTTAACTGAGCACTGCAGGTGAGTGATCACCCTTTTGACTTTATGGGCTTTTGTTTCCACTGGATTTTCAGAAATGTCTTGGATAACTTGCTTTCAGTATGTCATGATTTCCTTTTTCCCTCTCTCCTAGCATTCCCATGGTTTGGCATGGATATTGGTGGAACACTCGTTAAACTGGTCTACTTTGAGCCAAAAGACATTACAGCTGAAGAGGAACAGGAGGAAGTGGAAAACCTGAAAAGCATTAGGAAGTATCTGACTTCCAACACAGCCTATGGTAAAACTGGGATTCGAGATGTCCACCTTGAACTGAAAAACTTGACTATGTGTGGACGCAAAGGGAATCTTCACTTCATCCGTTTTCCAAGCTGTGCCATGCACAGGTTCATACAGATGGGTAGTGAAAAGAACTTCTCGAGCTTGCACACCACACTTTGTGCCACAGGAGGTGGAGCCTACAAGTTTGAGGAAGATTTTCTTACGGTATGTTGGAATTTCAGATGTTTTTGATTAAGAAGTGTTCCCCCAGGGCAACAGTAGTGCCAGATCAAATACAGGAGAGTGTTTCTATCAAACTTAAGTCTTTTTGTTACTTCAAACCTGCTTTTAACCTTAAGTAATTGTTGATTATAAAGACCCATCAGAAACAGCTTTTTCTCTTTGGTGAAGGGGGTGGATGTGTTTGCCAGTGTCTGCTCTTATCATGTTAACAAATGTGCCTTGCTGAACATTTCCCCTCCCCCCCATCGCTACACTGATTGATCAGTTGTTATTAGATGAACATTGATCTGCATTATTTATGGCCCATCAAACTGTCACAGCTGCCAGTTTTGTATCTTGGAAGTTATTTGGCAAAATCCAGAAGTTTGTCAATGAGCAATCAAATTGTGAAATTTACTTCCAGGTGGATGTAATGATGACCGCTAGTACAGACAACTTTAGAAAGGAATTAGATAGGCTCATGGATGGGTAGCCTTGGTGACTAGAGGTGACCTCCATGTTCACTCAGTAAACCTCTGAATATCAGTGCTAGGAGGTGACATCAGGGAAAGGCATTGGCCTTTATACCTATACCAGTTGGCTCTCTAGAGCAACTTGGTAACCACTATGTTAAGCAGAATGCTGGACTAGATAGACCGCTGGTGTATGACCCAAAAGGGCACTATTTAAACTCTTCTATCAAGTCCTTGGTAGGCCACCATACCTGGATAGTGGATTGTAATCATCTTGGTGGGTACCATGTTTTGCAGGCCTGGATTGATGTGGTGGCTCAGAGGTTAAGACGCTGAGCTGCAAACTGGAAGGTCTGTAGGTCAGCAGTTTGAGACCCTAGTGCTGTGTGATAGAGTGAGGTCCGGTCTCTGGTCCCAGCTCCTACCAACCTAGCAGTTCGAAAGCAAGAAATTGCAAGTAGACAAATAGATACAGTAACAGCGTTTTGTGCACCTTGGCATTTAGTCATGCCAGCCACATGACCATGTCTTCAGACAGTGCTGGCTGGCTCTTCAGCTTGGAAACGGAGATGAGTACCGCCCCCTAGAGTCGGATTCAACTGGCTTTGGAGCAAGGGAAACCTTTAGCTTTTTTTTCAAACTCTTAAGATTTCTAACTTATAGCTTCCATTGGTTGGACTGGGACAGTAATGGTGCCAGGTCACCTCCATAAATGAAGTGCTTAGTATTTTGAACCCTGTCATAAGCGATGTTCCAGTTCTATATTATTCATGACACAGAAATGAGTCATATTGCCTGTGTGGCTGTAGAAGGTGTGGTAGGGGCACTGGTGGACAGACTGCTGACACACAGTAGCACACAGAGTTAGTTTCTCAATGTCAGGGTTGGCAGGCACTGGTGAGGCAGCACTCACGGCTTCAAATCTGAAGGGAAATCCGAGAACAAGTTTTCCACAATACAGGTAGGGTTGCCAGGTCCTTACTGCATTCTGGTGGGGGGCTCCAGTCTCCTTCCTGGAGTCCTCTGGCGCGGGCCATGATGATGTCATGTGGAAGTGATGTCATCACTCAGGGCACGTCATGTGCGGACACTCTAGCATTTAGGGGGAACTCTATTGTTACCATAGTTTCCCCCAAAATGCTAGAGTGTTTCCTGTGTTATGTGCCTTGCGCGATGACGTTAGCGCATCGGGTATGGGTGGGGCTCCTCCCACTGGCCAGCTGGGTGGCAGCAGATTGAGGCCCCTGAAAGCGGGGGAAACCCCGGCCCCATTGGAGGGATGGCAACCCTAGACACAGACCAAGATTAGAGACAAAGAAATCGATCCAGAATACAGTCAGTAGCTAAGGGACGAGTTGCTTCCACACTGCTAACCACCTGTGTTGTGTCATGCACCTGCTGGCTACCTCAGTCCTGCTCCTGCAAGCACTCATCCTTGTTATTGAAGCTGGGTCAATGCTGTGCTGCTAGACGGGCACTGCACCTTCTGGCTTAAAGGTCTATATTGCTCTACTTCTGACGACATTCCCAAGGCTATGGTGATGAAGGGGGAGAACTGACTGGGAACTGGCTCTCTGTTACTGGCCCATGGTTGGGAAGCTGAGGGGCCAGTGTACTGGTTCCTGGCTGCGAATATATAGCTGGCCCCTCAGATACCGTCTCCTCCTCTGCCACTAGGGATGTGCATTCGGTTCATCTGTAACTTTTCCCCCCACCATAGAGAACAATGAAGGGGATGGGGCAACCTGTTTGAGGGCCCGTAGAATTGGACCCCCTGGTCCAATGTTCTTTAAACTTGGTTGGTATCTTGGGGAGAGGCTCCAGCAGCTACCCTGTGAGTTTGGAGCCTCTCCCTCAAACCCCCTCCTCTCCAGCCCCCAGAATATACCCTATGTTTTCACCATTGACTTTAATAGCCCATAGGATATAATGGGGCTGAAATTGACATTCGGCAGGCGGAAAGACTCAGGAATGGGCTGGTACTGACATATCCAAGTCCAAGAACTGCCCTTATTATGCCTTTCAGTTGCAGATTCATGTGTATGAGTGCAAGCATGGGGAAGTAGGAGGAGGCAGTTGAGGTGCATAAGGGTAGGTCACATCCCAACCCTATAGATTATTAAGGGACTCTTTTCTGGGGAGATATCGGGTAGAGTGGATGTTGCCTGCCTTTCACACCAGCTTCCTGTTTTGGCTTTTGAAGTTCTGCAAGGTTCTGAACTGGACCACAGAATTAAAAACCTTTTATTTGCAACCAGTGCAGTTCTTTATGAGAACTGACAGCTTTTTATATACTGCTGCCTGATGAAAGAATTGGGCGTAACGCATATAAAAGGAATACTTCTCATCAGTGATCCATTTAGTCTTTTTATTCTTTTTGGATCGACACAAACTGTCCCCAGGCAGTATTTCAGCCCAAGGCCATTCATAAAATTTTAATTCAGCTGTGAAGTTCTACCTCTAGTTTATTGGATGGTAATTGATAAACCATGTCATAATATAAATGCTCTGACTTCGTAGCTGTGCTTTAAACGTAGAGAGAGCTGTCCAGAGTGGTTTCCCACAATATATGCAAGCAATGTTTTTGCTTCCCAGTATTGCTTCTGGTCAAAGCAAATTTCGTGTAGGCTTTTGAAACCATATAAAACCCTGCTTGCAAGAGGCAAAAGCAGGTGGGTTTCCTCTTGTATACATACCCCTCTCTGGCCTAGTGGAATAACAGCAAGATCTCTTCAGTGAGACCCATGGCTCCGGTGACTTTGTGCTTGTGCTTGTTGACAACCAAATGGAAAGCACACTTGGCTTAAAACTTCCTGTATGGATAATACTGTTTAAAAATTGCTTTGGCTATAACCCTTTGTGCAACTCAAACAGTACAAAGTACTTGAGCAAAACCTTTCGACCCTTCTGTTAGTTTTAATGCTGTATCAGACGGTGTTCACTTATTAACTTCTCTTGCAGATCGCTGACCTGCAGCTCCATAAGCTGGATGAATTGGACTGCTTGATCCAGGGCCTCCTTTACGTGGATTCTGTGGGATTCAACGGCCAGCCAGAATGCTATTATTTTGAAAATCCTGCGGATCCTGAACGGTGTCAGAAAAAACCTTACTGCCTTGATAATCCATATCCTATGTTGCTGGTTAACATAGGCTCTGGGGTCAGCATCTTAGCGGTGTATTCCAAGGATAACTACAAGAGAGTTACGGGGACCAGGTGAATACATTGTCTGAGGAGACCGACTTGCTTTTTCTGAAACGGAATGTCAGTTTATCTAGATGAGAGGTGAAAACTATTTAAACATAAGTGCTTTTGTTTGTTCCTTCCTATCTACATATGGGAGGCTATAAAAAGGGGGGACCTGAAATAAGGAATCAAAGGCATATCTTCTGCCTTAGGCTGGAGGAACTTCTTCCATCCTAAAGAGCTGCCTTTTCGATGAGCGGCTCTTCCACTGGAACGGAGGAAGTCTCCTTAGGCTGAAAGAAGGCGTCAGGCCCTGACCCGGATAGCCCAGGCAGCCCCGATCTCATCAGGTCTCAAACGCTAAGCAGGGTTGACTCTGGCAAGAACTTCGATGGGAGACCTCCTTGGAATACCAGAGGTGGGGGCAGACTTTATTCAGCCACCTCTCTGAATATCCTCCAGGCCCCCAGCAGGGGTCAGTCACCAGAGGTCGTCATGACTTCCAGGTGCACACACACAAGCACACACATATGGGGGGGAAAAGAAAGAAGGCTTCAGACTTTGCTTGGTGGAACGATGGAGAAACATGGCTGAGGCTGGATTTCATCCGAAGTCTATTTTCAACACTATTGACTGGATCACCCCAGGTGTTGTGGGTGGGTCCTAAAAAACAGAGACGCTTTGTGGGAGTGGATAATGATAGCACCCCACATGAGATGGACTCGGAGTGGAGTCTGTCTCACTTCATGCCCCAAGATTTCAGTCAACAAAGCTAGCTAAAGTTTTTTTTTTTTAAAAAACTCTGCAAATACAAAATAAAGGCTGCGTCGGCTCGTGCTCAGCAATATCAGTAACTCTCATTG
>NW_015177082.1:43978-66704 GCF_001447785.1 Gekko japonicus | reverse complement strand
GGATAATGATAGCACCCCACATGAGATGGACTCGGAGTGGAGTCTGTCTCACTTCATGCCCCAAGATTTCAGTCAACAAAGCTAGCTAAAGTTTTTTTTTAAAAAAACAACTCTGCAAATACAAAATAAAGGCTGCGTCGGCTCGTGCTCAGCAATATCAGTAACTCTCATTGCTTCGCCTTCTTTTTCAAGCTCTTAAATAGACCCAGAACACTCTCATCAAAGCCTTACAAGCTTGTCCGTGCAAGCCAAGGAAGTGTGTGTGTTGTTTTTTTTAACCAGTAAAAAAATCTTTATTAAGTTTCAGTGCGCTGGAGGGGAAGGAGTGGAACAACCTGGAACTGTCCCATGGATTACATTTTTGTTTAAAGCCGCCTGCCTTAACAGCTTGTTAAACTGTTTTAGAAGACACGGATAAAGACTGGCACATGAAGTAGCATAGGAAAAGCAAACCAAATCTCCTGCAGGTTCTCTTGGCCTTGGAGCCCCTACCTCTCCTCCTTGAATTATGTGATTTCAGCATCCTTGGACATACCCCTTCTTCAAAGCAGCAAATAGATAGTTCTTAGCATGTACAGCACATTTCCCTCTTGCCGCTGAGCAACCACAGCCTTTCAAGAAAAAGAAGAAGAGTTGGTTTTGAAAGCCTACTCTTCACTACCCGAAGGAGTCTCAGAGCAGCATACAATCTCCTTTCCCTTCCCCTCCCCACAACAGACACCCTGTGAGGTAGGTGGGGCTGAGAGAGCTCTGACAGAAACTGCTCTTAAGAGAACAGCTCTGAGAGAACTGTGGCTTCTCCATGGTCACCCAACTGGCTGCATGTGGAGGAGTGGGGAATCAAACCTGGTTCTCCAGATTATAGTCCCGTTGCTCTTAACCGCTACACCAAACTGGCTCTCACATTTAGAATTAAGGAACACAGTTTCCTCCAGAACAGATACCAGCTATTTCCACACTTGCTTGAGTCCTGAAGCCCTCTTTCTTAGCAGCAAGCATTGCTTCTGCCTCCTTTGAATCCATTCTGGCAACACAATACCAAAAGGAATTTAGAGGAACTTTAAATGTGTATAGTGAATGGTGGTATTTGGGGTGGTATCACTGTTGCCACACCTGGCTGTATTTTCAGCAGACGGATTGATTGATTCATATTCCTCCCAGATTTTTCTTGCTTAGATGCGTCCCTTTAGCAAATAAGTTGCTGAATATTGTTTTTGTTTGCTGTTGGATAGCAAAACAGACAAGAGGATTTAATCCATTGCGTATTGTGTGCGTGCACGTTAAGAGAATTAAGAAGGATCAGGCAGACCAAATCCATGTGCATTAAATATTCATAGAGGAATTTCCCTGAAGGCAGTATTAGTGGTAAAATTAATTTAATTATTGTTAGCAGGACATCTCTTCAGTATAATTAATTTTAATAGCAAATTTTCTAATCACAGCTGGTATTATTTATGGACATTAATTTAACAAAAGGTTTGAGCTACTTGCAAAGATCTTTTTTTTAAAAAAATCTGTTCTCATCATCAAGGTTCTCAAGCCAAAGGGTGCCATTTGGAGAAAGGGGCTGAGTGGTCTTATAGAAGGGGGATCTCACATCTATAAAGACCCTGTGGGTTTTTTAACTGAATGGGTGTTGCGAGCCATTTGTGCTCTTAACCAGTTCCATGAACTGTAGCCCTCTGGATCAGCTTGACAGTCCATGGTCTTACTAGGAGCCCGTTGCGTATACGTGTCCGTTTAGATAAGACCTTTGTAGTTATGGAAACAGATTTGCACTTCTTTAATCTCTTTTAAAATGAGAAGCAGCACTGCTGAAAACCTATTTTAGCAGGTGCTATAAGCAGGGTTTTGCAAGTAGATAAATAGGTACCCCTTCGGTGGGAAGGTACCAGGGTCATGATGGCGGAGGCAGGCAATGGCAAACCATCTCTGAATGTCTCTTGCCTTGAAAACCCCACAGGATCGCCATAAGTCAGCTGTGGCATGAGGGCACTTTCCACCACCATAATCCCAGACTGTGTATTCACTGATAACTTCTGAAGCAACGGCACACCGTTTTCATTAAAATTCGCAGGCACTACAGGTTTGCACATTCACTGAGCTTATCGCTCCTGCAAATGTTACATGTTAAATGTTTTAGCAGCTGCACACTTCTGTAAAATGCATTGCTGGTCCAGTTCATACATTGGCAGTAGTGTTCCCTCTAAGCTGAGTTAGTGTGAGCTAGCTCACATTTTTTTTAGCCTCCCCCTCACACATTTTTGTCTTCGCTCAGGAAGGATGGCTCCAGAGCAAACTGATTTATGCAGCAGCCAAATCGCTCACTCACAACTTTAATGCCAGGAGCTCACAAAAGTAGAATTTTTGCTCACAAGACTCCACTGCTTAGAGGGAGCATTGATTGGCAGTCAGTCCTATTTGCCTGGTGAAAATGCCCCTTTAGCCTAGCATGGGATAATGGGACAGCAGAGCATAGATTGTAAGCCTGATCTGTGCAATCATTCTCCTCTTTTTATTTTGTATTGAGGAATGGAACAGACTGGACTTGTATATGTGTAGCTGCACAGGCCTGCCACCTCCATCTGCAGGATTAATAGCCGAGTGAATGAACTTTATTTTTTTGCGGCCAAGCTGCAGGCAAGCTATGGTGACCCCATAGAGTTTTCAAGGCGAGAGACATTCAGAGGTGGTTTGCCATTGCCGGCCTTTGTGGCGCCATCCTGGTATTCCTTGGTGTTCTCCCATTCAAATACTAACCAGGGCCGACCCAGCTTAGCTTCTGAGATTAGGCTTTTGGACACTGTGCAGGGCATGTATGAGCTAGTTCATAGTGATGATGGGTGTTCTTCTCCAACAGAATCACAGGATAACCGAATACATCTTGCCTCAGCTATCAAACCCCCCCCCCCAATCCATACATAGTGGAGTTTATGGTCTGTGGGGCTCTTCTCGAGGAAGGTCTTAGAGTCCTGCGTAGAGAATAGGTACATAGAAACGCGGACAGCGGTACAGTGGCTGAAATGGTTCTTCTCCTTCTCCAGTCTTGGTGGTGGTACATTCCTGGGACTGTGTTGTTTGCTGACCGGCTGTGAGACCTTCGAAGAAGCTCTAGAAATGGCAGCCAAAGGAGACAGTACCAATGTTGATAAACTGGTGAAAGACATTTATGGAGGAGACTACGAACGGTTTGGCCTCCAAGGATCTGCTGTAGCATCCAGGTACATATCAGTGGGTCATGTGGAGATTTATGTGCCTGGTATTGTATATGACTAGACTTTGCGTTGTGGTACTGATCTAATCCCACTGCTCACCCTGGATTCTTCTGTCCATTAGGAGTAACTATACTCTTCTCCAACAGGGAAGCCATTTTAATCTCATGCAGCAAAAACAGTGGTACCCCCTATGGGTACCTCAAACACATGAACTGAACAGTTGAAAGTAATTGGGTGCATGAGAGAGAAAATACAATAAATCAATGTCTGTCAAGAGAGAGAACCATTTTGCAAGGAGATATCAGAAGATGAGCAAATATTCCGAAAGCAGAAGTGCTACAAGTGGCTTGGTCAATTAAACTCCTTTATATGTGTTGTCATAATTGATTGCCAAAGTTGGGTGTGCTTGGGCCAGTCCAGGTTTACGAGGTTGTCAAAAGCTAACCCCGGTGCAGGAGAAATGGACAACCATTTTCTGCTGCCTTAACCATACCCACAATCCAAAATGAAGTGAAATCAGAGCTAGCTGGTTGAGCTAAGCCATGTTTGTGGAGATTGCGTTCAGGAAAACACTGTCAACCTTTGCTTCTCACCTTTCAAGTAATGTAGCTGGAGAAGTGGGGGAAGTGTCTTGTTTATTATTTATTGGTTTGTTTAGGACATTTGTATATCTCTCCTTTCTCCTGACACAATCAGAACCCAAATTAGGCCTTAATCATGGTTAACACAGACTATGGCTTGAGCACCTGTTTAAACCATGGGGGCCCTAAGCGATTTACATCAATTCTCCTGTCCTCCATTTTATATTCAGAACAACCACCCTGTAAGGTAGGTAAGGCTGAGGACAGATGGCAAGCTTCCATGGCAGAGTAAAGATTTGAACCTGGGTCTCACAGATTCTACTCTAGCACACTAACCATTACACCACAGCATTTTGTCTTTCCCTTGTACTACTTCACTCCAAATTGCCCTAAGGCAACTTTTCCTTAAAATAACGGACTGTCAGGAGGGTTCAGCCACACACATTTAACATCTGTTTAAGCCTGAATGCTTGCATGGTCAAGGGAAGAAAAGCATAGGTCATGCATTAGGTCCTTATACACTGAATCTTAGTTTACTTCAGTCAGTTGATTGACTCCTATATGCTGTGCCTCTGTTTTCAGGGAATGTAATCCTGTAACGTCCAGCACTGGGTAGCTGTGTTAGTCTGTCTGTAGCAGGAGAAAAGAGTAAGAGTCCAGTAGCACCTTAGAAACTAACAAAATTTGTGGCAGGGGATGTGCTTTCTTGAGTCACTGCTCACTTCTTCAGATATAGCTAGAACAGGGGTGGCCAAACTTGCTCAACATAAGAGTCACGTAGAATAAACGTCAGATGTTTGAGAGACGTAAGACATGAACAAATATTTCACACACGTTTTTATTGGAAAATATGCAAATTTACCTTTTATTAACATTAAATGAGACTGCCAAAAATAAAAACATAGAGTAAAAACAGATATTGATAATGATATTTATTTGTCCAAAGATATTTGTTTGTTTGCTAATCATATTTATTTGTCAGAGAGAGAGAGAGAGAGAGAGGTGGAAAGAGAGAATGAAAGAGGTGGAGAGAGAGAGAGAGAGAGAGGTGGAAAGAGAGGTGGAAAGAGAGAATGAACGAGGTGGAAAGAGAGAAACAAAGAAAGCAAATAGGAGGGAGGGAGGGAGGAAGGAAGGAAGGAAGAAAAAGCATGCCTCCCCTTCACTTCCCCAGCAGCTGCCCTACTGGGAGCCTGCCCAATATGTGTGAGAAAGCTGCATGTGGCTCCCCAGCTGCAGTTTGGCCACCTGAGCTAGAATGTGAGTCCTATACACTGTCCTATACACTGGAAAGTGGAGTTATTTCAGATGTCAAATGTCATGAAGCAGGCAAATGGCAAGTGTGATTGGATTGGGTTTGATATGCTGAGAGGTAGTAGGCGTGGAAGAATCAGCATTGGTAATGGGACAGGAAGTCTAGGTCTTGATTCAGTCCAGGTGGATGTATTGTCTTGAGCTTTGTTATCAGGTGCAACTCAGCAGTCTCCCTTTCTAAACTCCTTTTAAAATTCCTTTATAAGATAGCTGCTACAGGTTTCCTGTCTCATTACCAATGCTGATTTCTCCACACCTGGCATATCACAACTAATCCAATCACACCTGCTAATGTCATTTGGCATCTGAAATCTTTTTTTACAGCGCTTTCATAGCCTATTTCATACCAAAATAAATAAATTTGTTGGTCTTTATCACAGGACTTCTTGTTGTTTGCTCACTGGCAGATATTCAGAATGCAACAAAGACAAAACTTGCAACTTAAAATACAATCATGATTTTTAAGAAAGAAACCCTAGCTCACCATGGGTAGGAGCACTTACTGGTTTGCTAACTTCACATGCTTACCTTTTACCTTGAATCAAGAACTCTTTTAATGATATATGTCCCAGATTGTTTAAAAACATGTATTTAGAAACATTGGTGTTCCTAAAAAATGTAAGAAAGATGACACCTTCTAGTATTGTCATGCAGCTTTGGTCACATGATGAGCAAAGAGAAGCGGGATTCCATCAGTAAAGAGGACCTGGCAAGAGCAACTTTGGTCACCATCACCAACAACATCGGCTCCATCGCTCGGATGTGTGCACTGAACGAGGTAAGGGGGTGTGTGATGGTAAGCTTTGAAAGCTCCTGCTGTGCTCCCAGAAGTTCTTGCATCTCTGGCTTATATGTTTGATCCCTGTAGATGTACGCATTGTTCAGGACCTTTTGCAGTAGCTCATGTTGCCATCAAACTATGCTTTGGCCCACAGGCTTTTCTTTGAATGACTACCGATTATTTCGAAGTTACTCTTTCCCACCTTTCTTTCCCTGCTGCTTTCTCTCACTGAACTCCCCAAATAGCAGCTCCTTGGGACCAAAGATCTTTATGGGAGATGTGTGGTTGCCACCTTGACAATGGTGTCTTCCTTCTTCTTTTCCGCAGGTAACATCTAGTAATAAGACCAAACACATGACATGGTCTCCCCAGGCTGCAGGTTTTTCCACTCTTGGTCCACTGCATTGGCTGCTGCCTGTGACTGTGAGGTCAGGCATGACAACAGGAGACCATGTCACAGTACTTGTATTACTCGATGTTGCTAGAGGAGGAGGAGATACATGGGCCATTTCGGTGGCAACCATGCTTTTGGTGGAAACCGTAAGGGCTAGTTCCAGCTTGATGAGTTTGGTGGAAAGGGCAAGATAAAAATGTAACAAACTTTTTTAAAAAGTGCATTTTGAATTGCTTGTTCTGTGTCACAACATAATTTGTTTCCCTGCTTTTGTGACTGAGACTGCCTTGGAATGCTCCTCAACGAATTTCTTGGCCTAGGTTGTAACAGTCTTTTTAATCCCTAGTCATCCTTCTCTTTGCTTTCAGCTTCTTTACAGTGTTGCCTTGTGGCATGGAGTTCAAGCAGCATTGTACAGGGCTATCAAAGCAGAGAGAGCTAACCACTGCAAGCAGCAAAGCTTTGGCTTTAACACACGGAGATCGGCTTGTGCCGATACATGCGCATGTGCCGCCAAGTCACAACTGACTTACAGGGACTCCTGCAAGGGGTTTTCAAGGCAAGTGAGAAGCAGAGGTGGTGTGCCATTGCCTTCCTCTGCAGAGTCTTCCTAGTTGGTCTGCCATCCAGCAACCAATCCTGCTGAGCTTCCAGCAACCAATCCTGCTGCGCTTCCAAGATCTGACAAGTTCATGCTGTACTGCCTGCTGCCTTCCTCCCCTGTACTGATAGCATGATAATATTTTGTTTTGAAAAGAGGATTACGTCTTTCTTGCTTGATGTGAAAGGCTGGTGAGAAGATGCATGAGTAGGGTTTTCAGTACAGTGGCAGTAGCAAGGTCCGTCGTTACCCTTTCGCCAGTAGAAATGGGCTGTGGTGTTGCAGGGAATGCTCCCACTGCAGTGCAGTAGTCTACCCACAATTTGTAGTCTACAGCCCATAATATGGGCCTGCTTCACACGGTGGTTCTCGAGATTGCTGAAATAATTGCGTTTAAGATACGGCAAGCACTTTGGAAAAGTGCTGCATGAATCCTAAGCTTAAGGTATTGTCTGGTTTTACTAGAAATATGACTTGAAGGGGAAAGCGCTGTGTTGCCCAGAAAAGTAGAATTCAAAGGTGCTTGCTTAAAATTAGCCCTTAGCATGTTGGCACTTGAAGATCTCTGGACCAAAATGAGTTGCAGTGATTTTTTTCTTTTGGTGCTCTATGTAGTCACCAACCTCAAGGGTGATAATTAGGCTGCCAGCACTGAGACTCAAATTGCAGTATCAGAACAAAGCTCTTACTGCTATAAATAATGCGAGCTTGAACCCTTTTTAATCACATTCTTTCTAAAGTAGTTCAGTCATGCTAAATACTGATGGCTGTCAGCCAAGAATTTTAGCCCACTGCTACATTTATAGAAGCCTAAAAGCATAACAAGGATGCCCTCTTCTTGGTATGTATTATATAAAGTGTACAAGAAGGGTTCAAAGCTACTCTGAAATTTCTGAGGTTTGGGGCAGCCCGGTAGCTATGGTGGGGCTTTTGGGGGCTCTGTCCCCTTTCTTAAAGACACAACCCCACAAGAATTTCTCCTATAAATGCTTTCTTCAAGTGCAGCCTCAGAGCGAAGTCATGGTGTATTCTCCCATCTATCTCACTCAGGATGAATTTCACACATTCATTGAGGCCCTTCTTCCACATCTCCGTGCAATCGCCTATAAAGGCTTTTTTCCAATCATTTAAAAACATTTTTAAAGGCGTGTGCTCCTTTAAGCAGAGGGGGGTGCTGTAGTTGACTAATTCCTGCACTGAGCAAGGGGGCTGGAGTAGGTGACCTCTAGGATCCCTTCTAACTCTGTGTCAAGAAACTGGTCTCCTTTAAGAGAGTTTTCTGTCCAAGTGTTAGCTTTCTTGACTGTAGAAGTCATCACCCCCACCTGCTGACTTGTTACCAGAATTGTTGCTTAGGCTGGCAGAAGTGATTAACTTGCAGCAGCTGAGAACTGTCATCTAAAGTGGTTGACAGCTTGCAATTTAGAGATCTATCCTGATAACAGCTTTCTATTGGCTAAATGGCTTTTCGTTCTGCACTGAGAACTTCAGCCCCACCAGAAAAAAAATTGACCCGCAAGCCACAGAATCCTGCCTGCGGACTTGGTTTGGGGTATTTTCTGTACAGAGCATCTTGGCAGACATACCATCTATTAGTTATGAACCTGGAGAATAGGCCGCCTTGCTGTCCTGAATGTCGTTGGCTCCAGAGCACGCATGAAGCATCCCTCCAGTCCAAATACATCTTCATTACACACAGAAAGCTGGTCCTAATGTATTGAAGAGTGTAATTTATACTTGGGAGAAGCCTGTTGTTGCAACCTTGGAGGTGCAGATCAGAAATGCTCAGGATTGGATTTGATACAGGTGTATTTGAAGACAAATGCTTTCGTTACTCCAGAATAGATCTGGTACTGGTATGGCTAAGTATCATGGTTTACAGTGGCTTGTAAAAACAGCCACTTGATTGCCAGTGGCAAGGAGGAAACTTTTTTTCAGGTGACTAAACCGAACAGCTTCTGTAAATCAGAAGACACGCAGCCCAAGTATAGGTGCATGCTTACTGGGAAGCAGTTCCACTGAGTTGAGAGGGTGTTACAAAACACACACACACAATGTTTACAAGAAGTTGTGGGTATTTTTTGCTGTTTTGTTGTATTGATGTGATGTGGTTGACACAGTTACATGTGGCCAGTAAGAGTAATTACTGTGGACTTGCCACAAGGTGGCTGCGATAAGCACTGCTTTGCTTTTTTAAAAAGCGCTAATCTTGCTATGTAAAAATGAACATAATGACATTTCCCTCAACATAACACTGCAACAGCAGCAGAAAGGAGCTTCTTCATAATATTGCTTGAAAAATGGCTTTCTGGCTATAGGTAAATGTGACCTCTTGGTATTATCCTCTCGAAATAAGGTCATGGAGTTTTGGCTGCTCTCGCGGTCAGTGCTTTCAGGCCGTGAGGCGGAATGAGCACTGAATAAAATCCAGTAAGTGGTGTGATTTGAAAATGACATCTCATTAAATGTATTTTTTTTCCCTTGTTTCACTTAAATTTTACAGAACATTGACAGGGTGGTGTTCGTTGGAAACTTTCTGAGAATCAACATGGTCTCCATGAAGGTACTAGCCTATGCCATGGATTACTGGTCAAAGGGACAACTCAAAGCTCTCTTTTTGGAACATGAGGTAAAGGCTGTTAGAAAGACATAACACTCATTCATCTTCTCAGCTGTCTTACTTGCATCGTGAAGGGGGGGGGGCACCCAAACTGTTCATTACATGGTTGACACTCCTACTTAAAGTAGTTTCTGACCGGTGGTCTGCGTGTATGTATTCCCACAAATAATACTACCAGAGAGAGATTGTGAGCACATGTTGTCATACAGAATTATACGTTGTAGAAAATACTTGACCTTGACTGTTTGTTGGGTGCCGTGCTAGTTTCCTTTATTGCAGAAGGGACCAGATAGCCGAAACATGGGAGTTAACCAGAAGCCCCGTCTCGTTTGCGCTTTGGACACTGTGCAGATTTTGATTAATTCTACTTATAAATTTTCCTTGGACTTCTCCCTTGTGAGAGTTTTCTGTATGCCACTTGGATACTGGATGGGGATAACTATATTTATGTATTGAATGTCTTACATGGAATATTGGGAATAATTAATACATTATAATAAAACTTTGAGTGTATATAATCACCTTTCATTTTTGCCTTTATTGTAATAGCACTGTATTTCACAGTGGTTGTATTTCCACGAAGGCATCCGAGGCTTTCGTCTAAGGCCTTTAGAGCAGAGTATTAAATGTACAGCTTAATGTGAAAGCTCCCTTAGGGTATGTTTCCATCTTATACTAACTCACTAGATAGCTTCCTGGCAGTTGTAGTGAATTTTTGGCAGTCTCCGTCTACTTCCTTCAATTCAGGGAGAGGTAAATTGCATGGGACTTTCTCTGCAATAATCACGAGATAGTTGCATATGAAATACAGGCAAGCATGCTCCCCATTCACATGGTAACAATGCATTTTTAAGGGTCCAGAGCTTTCCACAATACAGGCTTATCACGATGACACGCAGCATCATGAATGAAAGTGAACAAAATGACGTTTTGCATTTTGTTTCTCCTTATAGGACAAGTGACGTGTTGAATCTTTTATTGGGCAAACTAGAGTTCATGAAAGGAATAAGCCTGATTTATTCTCAGGGTCGCAGGTGTCCTCCCCTCTTCCTTTCTCATGGTGAGCCAAGATTGAAGAAGACTTCCTGGTTTAGGAAGTCTTTATTTAACCTCAGTTTGTTGTGGTGTCTAATTTTCAGTGTGGCAACAAATAGAACTTTCTTCCTTGTACAACAAAGTGGGATTCTAAGCCATGGGCTTGTCCTAGTTTAGAATTCCACCTTGTGGAAAAGAAACTCCGAATTTCACATTCACTCTTAAGACTTCCTGAACCTTGCTTGTGAAAGGGAGAGCGCACAGCCCTGAGAATAAAGCACCATGTCTAAATTCACGCACCAACAGTGTGATCCCAATAACACTTGCCTGAGAATAGACCCCCTAGAGTAGGATTTGGGTAGAGTTGCTTAGGATTCCACTGTAAGTTTGTTTTTGTTCTCAGACGTGTATGTGTTGGAAAAGCTACATAATTGTCCTTTTTGACAAATATATTGCCTTCTTACAGCATGATTGACTTTTCTCCTTACCTTGCAGGGTTATTTTGGTGCTGTTGGGGCCTTGCTAGAACTGCTGAAAATGACAGATGATCAGTGATGGAAGCCCCCCTCCCCCAAAGGAGCTTGAAACCTGTGAAGCTGCTGCAAGAGTGAAAGTTGCTAGGAGGACGGGAGACAAGCCATGACGGAAGTTCTACCTGCTGGATTTGTAAATAATAATTTAAACTCCTTGTAGCTGATCTTTTAACTTTAGGGTTGGAAGCTAACTTGAGAATTGATACTAGGAAACTTTAAAAAAAAGGCATTTTTACCTTATACAGTTGTTTTTTTTAGAGAAAAAAATGTGCAATGTGGCCAAACTGGCAGATTTTATGGAGTGTGTTTAAAAAATATGGGTACTGTATGATGGGGAAAGGACCTGACACGAGACACTGGTTTTATTTTATGTTTTGTTCTTCTGGGGTTTACTGATCTAGTGCGGTAATTCTTCATTTAGTAATTGCTCTAGGAGATTTTTTAAAAAAAATCTTTTTCATGACGTTTCATGATTCGCTGTTGGTTTCAAATGAAACTGCAAAACTGACATTTAGTGTGAGCACTAAAGTACTTTAATCTTTGTTGCCTTCATTCCCATGAAAGAATCTTCCTATTCCATCCCCCCCCCCACTGAAACAACTCTTCACTTTTTTTTTTGGCTGCTCAAGTTTGCAATAATAAGAAGTGCCAAGAGATGTGCCATCAGAGCCTTGAAAGCAGGGAGAAGACCTTGTGCTTTCCTGACTCACCCCCACCACCCTTGGAAACTCTTGTGTCAAGTTAACCATTCCTTGCAGTATCTGAAAATCCTCACTTATACTGTTGTGAGCTGGAGATAATTATTGGGTGGAAGGAGAAGCCCAGTTCTGGAAGCAGTAAACTAGTTTCTGGACTGTTAACCTTTCAAGCTGCACCTGGTTGAATGCTCCCCAGACCAAAATAAATCACTAAAGGCCGTTCTTCCTTTGATGTGTTCTTATGTCTGGGAAATGCTTTGTGTTTTGTTTAAATATGGAGGAGCTCCTGCCTGCGCTCTGAAGCAGCACATTCCGGGAGGAAGACTGCCAACTGATCTACGGATCCAGAGGAGTTAGCCATGTTAGTCTGTTGCTGCAAAAGCCCAGTAGCACCTTTAAGACTAACAAACGTTTTATTGTAGCATAAGCTTTTGAGAAACACAGCTCTCTTCGACAGATGCATCTGATGAAGAGAGCTGTGTTTCTCAAAAGCTTATGCTACAATAAAGTTTGTTAGTCTTAAAGGTGCATCTGACCTACAGTATATGAGGAAGGAAACCTTTTATACGACTCTCTCTGCAGATGAAACTAACAGAGCTGCAGATGGTAATGTGATAACATTAGACAATGTGATCAGTTTTTCATGTTGGGAGTTTACATCTGTTAATTTTAAAACATTCTTGTTGGTATTCATAAGGGGTCGAATAATTAAATTAAAAGTTGGTTCTCAACTTTTAGATTCCTACGTGTGATGAACGATTAAATCTAGACCGTTAAGGACTGCAAAGAGCAGCTTAGTTCTACCAAATCATCCTCTGCTTTGCAGACTGGTGTTGGGAAGGCATTACGAGCGGGCCATTGCCTCCAGGGTCCATCAGACGGGCAGTGCAAGTTTTAGGAAGCAAAAGTTCTCTCTGCATTGTTTTCCCCCCTTCGTTTTGAACTTGGTATTTTGATTTCTTTCTCTTCAGAACCGTTATTAAATTGATACTAACTGAAGTGTTCACTTGACCTGGTTGAAATAAAAGCCCATTACTGTTGTGATGGTTTTAAAATGCATCTGCAGTCTTCCTTTTCTACGTCTGCAACAGGCAATCTGTAGCACTTGCTTTTTATGTACTTTATAGGAGCAGGGACAATTTTTAAAAGGAGCGCAGAAGGCAATGGAAAAGAAAAACTAGAAACAGCCGGTGATTTCACCACCTTTCTCTGGATTTATACCAGAACACTGGGGTACAGGCAAACACACTCAGGAACAGAGGTACATCAACTGCAATCGGTCCTTCAAGTTAGCTTAAAGGACAGACAGGAAGAAAAACACAAAGTAGGAAACAAAAAACCTCCCCACAAAGAAGGAAGGCCGAGTGTATGTCTGACTTACATGCTGTAAATAAGTTTTTTTTTTTTAAATGCTTGTCATGAGTAAAATGGTGCTGAGCTACAAGACCTCCCCGTAATACTTGAGGAGTTAGAAGTGTTACTTGAAAAGATAATCAGTTTCTAGCCCCTTTGGTTTTGAAAGCACTTCCAAAAAAGTTATAACAGGGCTTAAGCCCTAGATACCAGAAGAGCAAGTGAGCAGAATAGCGTCTGGGGCAAATGCATTATTTCTCTTTAGCAGGGCTAGCAGGATGAGATTTGGTATGTACTGTAGGACATTCTCCATCCGAATAACTTAAATTTGTGCTACGTTGTTATCCCACCCATCCTCCAAATGTTAGTTGGCAATTCTATCACGGGCTTTTTCTCCGTTTGAAGAGCCACTTAAACTGGAGGGAGGCCGAAGGAAGACTTCAGTTGTTGCTTAGTGGAGTGGTAGGATATCGGCCACTGTTTCCTCTTTTATTTTAGCCTCACAACAGCCCCTGTGAGGTAGACTATGCTGAGAGAGTATGACTGGCCCAAGCATCACTTAGTGAGCTTCATGCCAGGGCAGGGATTTGAACCTGGGTCTTCTCTGTCCTCATCTGACACTCTTAGCCACTCCACCACTTGGGCTCTCAACCCCATGCAAAACAGATGGGGGTGTGACATAGGAAATGCAGCAGCCTGAAACCCTCTTTTACTACTTAGGCCAAGTGAAATGGACAACATTTAACTGTCACAAAGGAACTGCATTGTAGTTAAAGACAGGTAATCCCATCGACTATACCTAGTTTGTGCTAAGTTGATAAATCTGCATTTGGACCATGAGGTGGATGCTTCTGTGATGGAGTATTCCCACACATCCACACGCGCTCTCCCTGTGTAGTAAAGACGTCAAGAAGAAAGGTCGAGAGCCAGCTCTGCACAGTGGTTAGAGTTGGGGGGGGACTAGACTCTGGGAAACCCACTTACAAATTCCTACTCTGCCTCGGAAATTTACTGGGTGATTCCGTCATACTTTGTCAGCCTAACAGGGTTGATGTGAGGATAAAACAAGAGGAGAGAATGAAGCTTTAAGTTGCTTTTGGTCCCCACTGGGGAGAAAAAGGGGTAAAAAGGTAAAGGTAAAGGTTCTCTTGCTCGAAAGCCAGTCAAATCTGACTCTAGGGTTGTGGTGCTCATCTCAGTTTCAAAGCCGAAGAGCCAGCGCTGTCCGAAGACGTTTGCGTGGTCATGTGGCCGGCATGACTAAACACCAAGGTGCACGAAACACTGTTACCTTCCCACCGAAGTGGTACCTATTTATCTACGTACTTGCAATTTCTTGCTTTCGAACTGCTAGGTTGGCAGGAGCTGGAACTAGAGACGGGAGCTCACTCCGTCATCCGGCACACTCGGGTCTCGAACTGCTGAACTACCGACCTTCCACAACCAAATATCCTAAATAAATCAATTTTAGCTTAGCGTGCACTTTCTGTCATATTAGTTTTCTATGTACAGGAAACGTAATTGTGTGTGTGGGGGGAGAAACAATGCAAAAACAGGGATGTTCGGATTATGCACATGCCCTAATTTGCATCAGCCTGTTTTCGCTCTAGGTTTGCGCATCAGTTTAAAACCTCCGTCTCTGTCCTGCCCTGCAACCTCCATAGAAAGTAGTTGTTAATCAGCATTATGTGTGAGGCTTTCACCGCCAGATGGCAGTGTTAGATTGGAGTTTGAGTTTCCTAGTATGTGCCTTGCTCGTTTCTAAAAGCTGTCAAAATGCTTCTACAGAACCATATACAACTTGAATCTTTTTCTTTACAAAAATCCTTAGTTTCTGATGCACTCATAACAAGTACACGTTGTCAGGGAAGGACAAAAATTGCTACTGCCGCTTCTGTTGTTTTGAGAGTGGAGGGGTACAGTTCAATTGAATCTACTGCTTTGTTCAGAGGCCTGGGGCGTGCTCCAAGAGGCACCTGTTTCGACAACATGGCTGAAGCTAAAACAGATCTGGTCAGTGCTTGGGTGGGAGACCTGGGACATCATCCCCCCCCCCCTAATTTATCCTCACCTCCATGATGGAAGAAAGACAAGATGTAATGGAATAAAATAAGCAATGGTGTGAACTTTCAGTCCATTTGGATCTATATGCCAGTAAATAGGTACAATGAAGCCGTCAGTCATCCTGCAGTGAAGCAGTGCCTGGCAGGATTTAACTTAAGACCCACTGAGCTGAATACAACCCACTTGCCACGGACCTCTGCCCACCCATGTCAGAATAAAATAATACCTTGGCTGCTTTCCTGAGGCTGACAGAAAAGGGGCAGGTTGTGTTTTGACTTGGTGGATCACAAGTTGTACATCCCTAAGATGGAACCTTCCACATAGTGAAGATCTTGTTGTTGTTTTTTTAATTTTTATTTTCATAACAATCAATAACAGTAAATATTGTTCCATCCAATTTCTGTTTTCATCTGTCGTTGGCCCTCATTCAGAAGGGATTGCTCATCAGTTGGTTTACTGGTCCAGGGGGAAGTATGTGATGTCCCACCTTACAGCAGCTGTAACTGATCAGTATCTTGCTATAACATGTGAAGACCCCATGAACAAAGCTGCAGATGAGTAAACGCCACTCTCCACATCACAAGAGAGTAAGTGTTCCATGCAACTCAAGGAAGTGAGCCCAGCTGTATTGTTGCTGGAGAGGACTAAAACAAAAACAAAATGGTGCTTATATGTACACAGTGGCTATTGCTTCCATATTACAAATGTGACCTTAAGTTCGTAGACTAGTAGTTCTGACAGCACTGCCTCCAGTTTCCCCTTGGGTGATATCCATTTGCTTTGTTGTGATGTGTCTTTTTCTGAACTCTTGGAATGTGTTTATGTATACTTCAAAGCTTTGCTCACAGTATTTCTTCAGTTAGGATGAACACCAGCTGTACCAATTAGAAATGTGGCAAACCCAGCATAAACACAATTTATTATGAAAACAGCTACAGTCTTGCACATGTTTTATCAGGGATGCAGAAAGCATAATTTGGGGACCTTGTAAGAAATTAATGTAATGGGGATTTCAGGAAAGCATATTTTACAAAAAACCCTTTTAGCTTTTGCCGTCTTTCCCTTCATCTAAGACAAGTGTGATATGCTTTGAAGGATCTGAGCTGTCGGATGAAGCAAACAGTCCTTGCAAGAGCTCAATTCTTCATGCTAATTAACTTGAAATTGAACATTTGCAAATTTCTTCAAACTTAAAACAGACAGAAACCCCATTTTTTTTAATACTCGTGAAAGACAGCAGGTGTAAGTGGCCCAATTATTGAATTAATGACTGTAAGTATAGCAAACTGGCTGATATTCCAGCCCTGGCCATTTTTGTTCCCTTGATCACAAACACTGGTGGTCCAAAACATGTACATTTGTGTTTTTTACTCCCTCAAAACAAAATGCACATTAAAATACACATACACACAAATATTTTGTCTGAAGTAAAACTGTATACACTTTTATTCTTATTGCTACAACACAAACAATACCCAACAAATTACTTCATATTGTTTACAATTTTTGCTAGCTTGACTGTAGTGCACAGCTTGACTATAGTGTAGTGGTTAGATTGCTAGACTAATAGACCTGGGTTCAGACCCCTACAGTACAATGAAGCCCACTAGGTGACCTTGGACGAGTCACACAAACAAGCTTAATGTGGAGCAGACCCATAGCTATGGCGGAGCTTTTTGGGCTCTGCTGCCTTTCTTAAAGGCACAGCCCCACAAGAATTTCTCCTGTAAATGCTTTTTTCAATATTTTTAAAACATTTTTAAAGGATGTGCGCTCCTTTAAGCAGAGTGGGGTGCTGTAGTTGACTAATTCCCGCAGTGAGCGAGGGGGCTGGAGTAGGTGACCTCTAGGATCCCTTCTAACTCTGCATCAAGAAACTGATCTCCTTTAAGAGAGTTTTTCTGCCTGTTCGCTTTCTTGACTGTAGAAGTCATCACCCCCACCTGCCAGCTTGTTATCAGAATTGTTGCTTAGGCTGGCAGAAGTGATTAACTTGCAGCAGCTGAGAACTGTCATCTAAAGTGGATGATAGCTTGCAATTTGGAGATCCATCCTGGTAACAGCTTTCTATTGGCTAAATGGTTGAGAACACCTATGTAGAACAGGCAGCTTGAGAAGACTCAGAGGGAGAAGAGACTGCCTTGAAGCTCTCTTCAACTTCTACCCTGCTGCTGTGCTTCCAGAGACTCTGCCATCTACCAGAAAATTTATTCTCTCCCCACCCCCCCGGTCAACCTGCTATTTTCACACTCTGGGGCTAAGATTGGCAGAAGCCTCTATGCTTTAGTGTTAAAAGGCTTGATTCCACAGTAGCTGAGTCATAATCCTCAGAATTCTGGCTTTCCTTTCTGCACTGAGAACTTCAGCCCCACCAGAAAAAAATGTGCCCCACAAGCCGCAAAATCCTGCCTACGGGCCTGACGTGGGGGAAAGCGCCATGGAGTCACAGCAGATTTCAAGGCAAGAGAAGGTTCGGGGGGGGGGCTTACCATTGCCCGCCTCTGTGTATCAAGTTACTCTTTGGAGGTCTCCCATCCAAATACTAACCAGGGCTGACCTGCATAGCTTCCAAGACCGGGCTAGCCTGGGCCATCCAGGTCAGGACAAGCTTAACATACCTCAAAGGATTACTGTGATGATAACTAAAGTGGGAAGGCGAGGACTTTATACACCACTCCGAGCTTGGAAGAAGGGCTGGGGGGGAATACACTGGGCACAGATTGGCATGAATAAGCCTATTGCTAGTATTTAATGGGAAATCAATAACTTGATCAAATATGACTGTGCTCCTTCTGGCTTGGAAGCCTCTCCCCTGTCACTGGAATGTGACAATGCTCAGACCTAGTGGGACAGATAGACATGTTTGAACTGAGCACCAGGGCGGACTGGAGGCGAAGTCGTACTGGGTATTGTAATGCTTTCTGGGCAACTGATCTAGGATCAGCCGTGTTTTGTATTCTGAAGGGGGTTTTGTGAATCCAATAGGCTCTGCTCATCAATTGGTAAACAAATATCACAAAGAGATAGTGGTCTCTCTCACTCAAAGGACCCATGTCCTTGGGAAGCGCCTAGCAGTGTTAACGCAAGTGCCAGCAGGACGGAACAAGTAGTCAGAAAGTCCCCCGGCAGGTCTTGTGGTTAGCAGTCTTTCAACGAGGCTGCACGGCTGCTGTTGCGTAAACGTTGGTCTCTGAGCTGGAAGGCTCCAGCTGAAATGTCAGTGCTACCATAACCCCTGAATGGCCTTAAACATAACTGTCCGCACACATACTGTATTACACTATAGCCCTCTTCGAATGCTGTATGTAGGTAAAAACTCACATGTGCAAAGAAGGAGCGTGGAGTCCTTTTCCAGCAGTTGTCCCTGGGTGAGGAGGGAGCCACCACATCCTTGTCCCCCTTGATGCACCTTAGTGTCTGAAGAGTTCCTGTTTATTTGGAGCTGAGAACTTCTGGTGATGCGTGTGTGAATGGGGGGGAATCACAGATATGTCATCCTTTGAGGCTGCAGTCCTCAGGTTGTAGACATACCAGGCGTGAGCCGCTGATGAAGACCTTTGGAAATAATCTAGGTAAGAGGGTCAGGGACCTTTATAATGAAAGAGCCTACATCTCTTTCTACGTTCAAACCTCAGATCCCGAGATAAGAGCCAGTATAAGGAAGCCCATTTGCTTAAATGGAAATACACAGCTTAAACATTCTAGATAATTGGCATGATGCTTAACAATTCATAACACTTCTGCAGCCCAAACGTTGAGTGTTGCAAGTCCTTTATTATGAAGTAGCACACACAAGGAGGCCTCACAGTAGGAACTCAACAGATGCAGGAGCAACCTGTGCAGTTATTTCAGTGCACTGGCAAACTTTTTTGTAAAGCATCTCCAAGAAGCCCTTTAGTCCCATAAAAATCTTTGCCTGCTATTTGTATCACATGTTGATTATTCTAGCATCCCATCTACCCCTCTAGCATTGATTATTCTAGCACCCCATCCAGCTAGCCAGTTTGGTGTAGTGGTTAGGAATGCAGACTCTAATTTGGGAGAACCGGGTTTGATTCCCCACTCTTTCGCATACCTTGGGTCAGTCATAAGTTCTTTCAGAGCTGTTCTCTCACAAGGAGTTCTCAAAAGAGCTCTCTCAGCCCCACCTACCTCCCAGGGTGTCTGTTGTGGGGAGGGGAACGGAAAGGAGGTTGTAAGCCGCTCTGAGACACCTTCAGGTAGTGAAGGGCAGGGTTTAAATCCAATCTCTTCTTCTTCCCTCCAAAATGGTGGTGGCGGCAGTGGAAAATCAGACTTATGATGACTTATTTCCTTCACTATGTTTCCCCCCAGAATTAAACCCTAACAAATAATAACAAACAGTAACTATATAAACTAAACTTGTTATTCCTGTTTGGTCCTTGAATCTGTTAAATATCTTCAGTATGATGTATGCTAATTTACTGCTCACCCTCTACGTATATATATGGACTGGCAATTCCCATTCACTGTATCTGAAGAAGTGTGTGTGCACATGAAAGCTCATACCTTGAATCAAACATGGTTGGTCTTAAAGGTGCCACTGGACTCAAACTTTCTTCTGCTGCTTCAGACCAGCATGGCTACCCAACTGAATCTATATGGCAACCCTGTTGAGTTCTCTGCATGAGACATTCAGAAGTGGTTTTGCCATTGCCTGCCTCTGTGTAGCACCCCCCCCCCTTTATGGTCAGGGACCTGTGCTTACCTGAGGGACTGCCTTTCCCCACGTTTCCCAGAGAGCACTGTGGTCCGGGTTGCAAAATCGTTTGATCCCCCCTGGTCCCAAGGACGCCAGGCTGGTATCGACCAGGTCCAGGGCTTTTTCTGTGGCAGCTCCAACTTACTGTAACGAGCTTCCGGATGAGATCAGGGCCCTGCGAGACCTATCACAGTTCCGCAGGGCCGTGAAAACAGAGCTCTTCCATCAGGCATTTAGGTAAGGCGCTGTGCTCCCTCCTCTTTGCCCTGTGCCAATTTTTCCAGCCTGAGTTTGTCAATAGTGGATGTACCGTTGTATCTGCACTTTACCACAGCCACAACGCCATCGTTAAGTTAATGGTTTTTAATAATTTTATTGTGTATTTGATATTGATTTGATATTGTTGTTTTAACTGTGGTTTTCTTTGTAAGCCGCCTTGAGCCTGCCACGGCGGGGAGAGCGGGTTTAAAATCAAAGCAATAAATAAATAAATAAATAAATAAATTTATTACGCCTTATTTTCACTAAGCTTGCACAGCGAGTCCACTTGCTTTCTGCTCTGCCAGTACTGCCTCTGGTGGCACTAAATTGGGCACGGTCTTAATAAATCAAGCTTACCTTTGTGCATCCAAACTGTATTGGAAAATCTGACCGGGCTGTTTTCTGTGCTGTCAAGCCCATGCCAGACGGATCCGGCAGCAAACCATATATCACAACAGATTGCAACGGAATGATAGTTTCCCCAGAACGCTTCAGTGGACTGTGAGCTAGATAAGGGAAGGCTAGGGCCTTGAAGCAGAAAGGTGAAAAGTGCAAGGAAGATGTGAAGGTGATTCTCCCATGGCTACAGAGATAAATGATTTGCTTTGTACTTCTCTTTTTTGTATTGTATTGTATTTTGTATTGTATTGACTTCTGGCAACCCCTAGTGGGGCTTGGACATTTTCAGAGAGGTGGCTTGCTATTGCCTGCCACTGCCTCCCGGCCCTGGTATTCCTTGGAGATCTCCCATCCAAGTACTTGCCAGGGTCAGCCCTGCTGAGCTTCTGAGATCTGATGAGATCGGGCTTGCCCCGGGCTATCCAGGTTAGGGCAATTGCACAGCACTTCTAAAACAATTCAAAGCGATGTACTGCTGCTGTTGAAGGAGAGGATCATGTAAGTTTGAGCTACAATGACAATGTGCCCCAAGAACACAACAGAGTGTTCTGTAAATCAACTCACTTGCTGCTTTGGTTATCCCACTACTGCGAGTCCTTTCAGGATGAAAATGAACCTCTCCATATATCTAGACTCACTTGCCCATATATTTTTTTGCTGCCCAAAACATGCAGCTGCAAGAGAAAAGTTCCTGAGGAAATGGCTATTAATAACATTTTCTTCCTTTTTGGAATCTACAAGGTTGAGACTTCTGCTGAGTACTTGGTGCCATAACTGTATAATAGATGTGGCACATTTCTGTTATACTGTCTTTTTAAATGTTTAAAGCCTTTTAAAAGTTTTAAATCAACTTTTATGGTGTATGGCCCTATAGGCTTTTAAACCTAATGAACTGAACTGAACGGAACTTTGAGGAAAACCACAACTCATGTCGGAATCTTACACAGCGTGGGGACCACAGACTGGACTTCCATACTCCGTAACATGAGGGCGGGTGCCTTAACAGACCACTTAGAGGCAGCAGGGATATTGGAGCAGAGACTGCTCTGAAATCTCTCATCATAGGAAGGAAATGAGGAGATGTGCCACTATACACTGTATAGCTAGATTCAAGTCTGTGAGCACCTTAGCTGAATCTCATCAGAGCTCGGAAACTAGGCAGGGTTGGCTCTGATTAGTATTTGGGTGGGAGACCACCAACGCAGTCCAGGGCTTGCTACCTAGTCAGACAATGGCAAACCACCACGGAATGTCTCTTGAGGAGGAGGAGGAGTTGGTTTTATGCCCCGCTCTTCACTACCTGAAGGAGTCTCAGAACAGCTTACAATCCCCTTCCTCTCCCCACAACAGACACCCCGTGAGGGAGATGGGCCCAGGAGAGTCCTAAGAGAACTGTGATTGACCCAAGGTCACCCAGCTGGCTGCATGTGGAGTGGGGAATCAACCCCGGTTCTCCAGATTAGAGTCCTGCCACTCTTAACCACTACATCACACTGGCTCTCCCTTGAAAACCCTATGGGGTCACCATAAATCGAAACTCACCTCCCCCCAACTCTTGTTGGTCTCTGACGTGGATTCAAATCTAGCTGTTCTACTGCAGACCAACATGGCCACCCTCTGAAACTATACACTGCCTGTATAGTTTGGTGTCGTGGTTAAGGGCGCGGACTCTAATCTGGGAGAACCGGGTTTGATTCCCCACTCCTCCACTTGCACCTGGCTGGATGGCCTTGGGCAAGCCTTAGTTCTGATAAGAGCTGTTCTTGAAAAAGAGCAGTTTCTGTCAAGAGCTCTCTCAACCCCACCTACCTCACAGGGTGTCTGTTGTGGGGAGGGGAAGGGAAAGGAGTTTGTAAGCCGTTCTGAGACTCCCTTGGGTAGTGAAGGGTGGGGCATAAATCCAATCTCTTCTCTTCTTCTTCTGTATCTAGCAATGCTGACTGCTAAACACCAACAGTCTGGCTCAGGATGATCCTGCACTGGTACCCTTGGGCTGTTTCCACATGAGCGTTTCCCACCACCCTGGCTCTCAAACTGGCATGGGTTTTTTGTTTTGTTTTTGAGTATACATATAACATCCTTCTCCATCCATTCTCCTTCTGTAGTTTCTGGATTGGGGCCATGGAGCTTGAGAAGGGGAATTTAACTCTTTCC